>NC_053449.1:28207552-28230414 GCF_007990345.1 Gossypium hirsutum
TACTTTTCATAAACACACATATACTTATAACAACATTATGTATTATTTTGTTATATATCAAAGAAACTTACTTACCTAATTATCAAATAGGTAATTAAACATCACATACCGGATCATTTAACTCATTAACCACATTCGATACCACATCAGCATAAAGCCTGTGAGGTATAAAGCTTATTAAAATACACTGGCATAAAGCGTTCTAGGCACAAAGCCAGATATGATACACCGGCACGAAGCCTGCTAGGTATAAAGCCTGATATGGTACACCGGCATGAAGCCTGCTAGGCATAAAGCCTGCTATAATTCACTGGCATAAAGCCTGCTAGGGACAGAGCCCGAATATCACTGATACAAAGTCGGTCTTACACATAATTCATATATAGGAAATCCTAATTATTCTTTAAGGTTCATACTAAGCTTTTCAAACGTCGTATCTCAGTTAAATCTCACAAGCATTTATACATTTGACTAATAATATGAAAATTCATACAATAAAATTCAACATATAAAATTCATATACACTCTAATTTAATGAAGTTTATTTTCTTATACACGATGATGAAAATCGGAACAGGATGAGTAATCAATGACTTTGGTTTTTCTGCGATCCAACTCTTATTTCTTTGGTTCTTGATCTAAATTTATTCCAAATAAAATAATTTAAATATAATTCCATTCAACTTAGTCCAAAAACACATAAATGGGTGAATTACAATTTTGCCCCTGACATTTTACACTTTATTCATTTTAGTCCAAATTTCACCAAACACAAAATACGCAAAATCTCACAATAACATAGTTAGGCCGAATCTTCCTTGTATTCATACAAGTCCATGCATTTCATTTGTTTCACATTTTAGTCCCTCAATTTATTATTTTTGCAATTTAGCCCTAATTACTCAAAATCATCAAAAATTTCAATACAGAACATTTATATAAAAAACATATATTTCATAATTCATCATCAAACATCACAAAACACAATTATTCATCAATGAATAACTTAAAATATTCATCAAAATCAAAAATTCTAGCATGGGTCGGATAGTACTCGAAGCAACGATCTCAAAAACATAAAAATTATCAAAAATCGAACAAATAACTAACTTTAATCAAACTTCAATATGGACGAATGTAGCTAGGTTTTTTCTTTCTTTTTCTTTTGTTTAGTTTCGATGATAAAAGTTGAAGGAAAAAAGTGATAATGGCTTATAATGTTTTATTATATCATAATAATATAATATACATTATTATAACATTTATGAATAATATTAATAATATAAAAACTATATATTATCACCTAATGCCGTCCACTAACAGTAAAATGGCCTAATTGCCACATAAAACCTCCATTTTATAAAGACAACCACTATTCATCCCTTTTAGAAATAACCACCTAATTTTTATTTTACGCGATTTAATCCTTTTATTTAATTGGACACTCAAACGACGAAATTAAAGCACGAAAATTTCATACAAGTAAATTCACACATAATAAACATAGAAAATAATTTTAAAATATTTTTTGGACTCAGATTTGTGGTCTCAAAATCACTGTTATGATTAGGGTCAAAATTGGGCTGTTACACCTGTAGTGTGAAAAATTCTATCTTTTCGATGAAATTTAATATGGTTTCGATTTAGTCTTGAACCATTTCTAATGTGTTAAATTTAGTGGTATCAGAGCTACAATTTAGTCAATTTTCGGGCTAAACGTAGCGTGTACGAGTCTAGAAATATATGTCATTATATGACTTGTGATAGTGTGATAACTCTTGACTCATTTTAAAATTATGCTTTCATATAGCTATGACATCCAACCGACCTGACACCAATAAAGTTGAGAGCAAGGAGCAAGTCTCCATTCATGAGCAACGTCGAGTGGCACTAGGCCCGTATCTGAGGGCTGAGGAAGAGAGGTAATGAATCCTTCTTCCATATAATGAATGAATGGTTTACCAAGTTCGTACAAATGGCATTGGCAGCTCAACAACCTCCACCACCACCTAGTTCCCAATCAATCCCTGTAGTTCCTCAAGGTCTGGAACCACTGTGAGTTAGTAAGCCGCCAATTGATAAAATTCATAAATATAGGGCTAAGGAATTTAGAGCTACAGTTGAGGATGATCCGTAAAGAGCTGAATTCTGGTTAGAGAACACAATCAAAATTTATGTTAAAAAGAGGTTTACTTTGTTAGAAGATAAACAAATTATAATTGATGAATATTTATCAAATTCTAGAACTTACTTGCGTAATGGTTCCATTGAATCGTGATGAAAAAGAACATATCAATGTGCTTGTACCCACGATCTATCATCTAATTCTAAAATTTCAACTTTGTCGATTGGTTCTCCATAACTTTGAAATAAATAAGTTTCGGCCAAGTTATGATCAGTGAGCCAAGCATTTCTACTTGGTCTGTTCATTCTTGTTTCAACATCTTCAAAATATCTAGAACAGAAAGTCATACACTCCTCAGCCAAGTAGCCTTCAGCAATTGAGCCTTCTGGATAACGCTTATTGCGGCAATAAGACTTCAATTTGGATAGGAACCTAAACACGATATACAACATTATCAAAAGTTGTAACTAAAGGCATAGTGGTGAATGAATGAATAATTTACAAATAAATTAACACATTTCTATGGGATACATCCATCGATAGAAAACGGGTCCACCAAGTATTGCTTCATGAGGGAGTTGGATTAGCAAGTGTACCATAATAGTGAAGAATGAAGGTAGGAAGATCTTCTCAAAATTGCATAAAGTCAATGGGGCTCGATCTTATAGTGTCTCAAGTTCTTGAAGATCCAAAACTTTTCCACAAATGGCTTTCATTATATTGGATAGTTCAATTATACAAGACGTCACCTTTTTAGACATACAACACCGCATAGCAACTAGCAGTAAATCTTACATCAATATGTGATAGTCATGTGATTTTAAGGTATACAGTTTTCGATCTTTAAGACTCACACATTAAGATATATTTGATGCATACACATCCAGGACCTTTATATCCTTCAACACCATGCAGAATACTTCTTTCTTCGTCTTCAACATTGAAAAATAGAAGGCGACAACCGATATTTCCCATTCGAAAGTGCTTGGGGTGAAGATCACGTCGAATTCCCACGTGGACTAAATCAAGTCGACTCTGAAGATTGTCTTTTGATTTTCCATCGACATTCAAAATTGTCCCAATGATGTTCTTGCAAAAATTTTTCTCAATGTGCATGACATCATGATTGTTTCGTAAAATGTGATGCTCCTAATAATGCAACTCAAAAAAATACTTTTATTTCCACAAGTCCGCCTCATTAGGATCATCCTCTTCACCAGATTCATCATTAGATTCATCCCTTGATCTTCTATTTCTTTACGTGTTGGGTGGTTGATTCATCTTCCCATAACTGAAATTTATATCCTTCAACATGAACAAGATTTCAGATCCACCGGTCTGCGAAGGAGCTTCTCTGAACTCTTAAGTACCGTCAAACAAAGAACTCTGAAATCTAAATCTATGATTTCCCGGTAACCACCGTTGATGCCCCATGTAAGAGAACTTCTTCCCATTATATAACCATTGCGAACATGTTTCCTCAGCACAACAAGGACAAGCATAACGTCCCTTGGTACTCCAACCAGATAAATTGGCATAAGCTGGGAAATCATTAATAGTCCACATCAAAGCTACACGTAAATTAAAGTTCTCCTTTCTTAGTACATCATATGTCTCAACACAAGCCTATAATTGTTTTAACTCTTCAATAAGTGGCTGAAAATAAATGTCAATATCATTTTTGGGACCTTGCTCTCCGAGGATAATCATAGATAAGATAAAGGAAGATTTCTTCATGCATATCCATGGAAGCAAATTGTAAGGAACAAGCACTACAGGCCAAGTACTGTACGCAGTGCTCATGATTTTGTAAGGATTAAATCCATCAGATGTTAGCCCAAGCCTCACACTTTGATGATTGCTTGCAAAGCTTGGAAATTTACTATCAAATGATTTCCAAGCTAAAGAATCCGCAGGATGACTTAACAATCCATCATCAGTTCGTCCATCATGGTGCCACGTCATAGAATCAACTACCTTCGACGAAATGAAAAGCCTTTGAAGCCTTGGTATTAGCAGAAAATACCGTAAAATCTTAATTGGCTTTTTCCTTTACTGTGTATCATTTTCATCCTCATTACCATATTTTGTATTTTTATTCATCCAACAGGATTGACCGCATACATGACAACATTGTTGGTTTTCCTGATCGCCCAATACAACATGCAGTCATTTGGGAAACTATGAATTTTGTTGTACCCAAGGCCTAAATATTTTATCAGTTTCTTCATATCTTTGCATGAATGACGGATTTTTGCAAACGAAAACATATCTCTCAAAAACTCTAACAGCATTGTCAAAGAGTTTCTGGTCCACCCTCCGAAACACTTTAACTGAAAAAGACGAATACAGAAGGATATTTTTGAAATTTTTGATCCCTCATAAAGTTCTTCATTCATTTCATTAAGTAGTGTGTAGAACTTTGCCACTTCTCCATTCGGCTCTTCATCAGGTACACTTCTTCCCGTTTCGATAAAAGCATTTCCACCAAGATTACAATCATCTGATGCAACAAAGTCAGGTGGAAACGATTGCAAACCATGACTGCGCATGTTAAATGCATCCCGCAACATACCGTCCATGTCATCTTCTCTAACAGACTGATGGTAAGCACTACGAGGATAACCCGGATTAATCGTTGAATAGGAAGTACTAGGTTTGCATTCTCCATGGAAAAGCCATTTTTTATACCCCCGAATAAACCCATCAACAATTAGATGCTCATAGACAACTTCACGAAAATGCCAATTGATGTTGCCACACTTCTTACACAGGCAAAGAATCATATTCTCTTGGCTTGCATTTTGAAATGCAAAGTTTAGAAAAGTTTGTACTCCATTTCGATAGTCGCCGCTTACCCTTGACAAATTCATCCAAGACTGGTCCATTTCTTAATTCTTGAAGTCTAAAGTTGACAATAAATTACACGAGTAGGGTGTTTATTTACAAGTATAATTAAGTTATGAAAGTTATTAAATTATGTATAAGTTATGTAAGTTATGTAAGTTATTAAGTTATGTAAGTTATTAAATTATGTAAGTTATGTAAGTTCTGATATGATATATATTTATGTATTATGTAAGTTATTAAGTTATGTAAGTTATGTAAATTATATATTAATTTAAAATATAAGTTTTAATTTTCGAATAATTCAAAGATCATTTTGTAGCTTTTACTAATAATTTTGTGATGGATATAATTTATCTTATTTTTTATTATTGAGTAATTTTGATTTTGCTTTACTTGTATTACTCGGGGAAGAAGTTAAAATATAATTAATTTGTCTATATTTTTAAAATAAGTAAATTTAAAAAAATTTAAGACTTTTAGTTGGCGGATGAAAAAAATATATTTGGCAAAATAATATAGATTAAATAGCCTATATCTGATAAATCGATCATTTATTTGAATATAGACAAATTCTTAATCATTAACATCAAACTAAATTCGATTTAATTAATCAAATATAAAATCGATAATTTATTCACATTAAACAGATTAAACACATTTATATGCAGTTAATGCGATTAAGAGGAAGGGGGTATTTTATCATTATCCAGCCAATTTTCTACTAATAATTCTATCAATTACATAGCTGAAGGTTCCCCCTGCACCATAGACATTTCATCTTTCAAAAGAAAAAGAGAAACAATCAATACCATTTAGACAACTAACTCTGTTTAACAGAAAGGTTCCTTTCTTTTACAAACAAAATTCATGAGTTATAAGGTCTCAGTAAAAGCAAGAAAGATACTACTATGTATATGCAGCATATGATGGAACTACATAAAACTTTATGTACTAAGAAAGCTAGGGATGAATGTGCCATCATTAACCACTAACAGAACAACAAAAGGAAGACAGTACCGAATAAAATAGTTGGTTAAGAACAAAGAAATTAGAATCAGAATTGTTACTAAAAGTCTTTTTAAAGGAAAACCAAAAAAATACTTGCTCTCCAAAAACTAAGGCTATTTTTTATTGACGAAACCAAACCAATTTTCTGTTTTCATTTTCAAAAGAACTTTTAAAAAAGAAATGAATAATAAAGAGCAAAAAGATGTTTGTCAACTAAAAAAATGAAAATAATTCCTTGGAAACAAAGGAGAAAACAATTCAAATATGAACTTGATTAGAAAAATAAACCATTCTCAATAACCAAAACATGAAGGTCTGCTACTTATTTCCTTGCATTATGCAAATCAAGCATTTGGTTATTTTCAATTTCATTCAAAATGCATTATTGTAAAGTATTCAACCACTGGCTACCTTGTCTTTATTTAGTACCTTGGAACTCTTGACTGATAAATGTCAGTTTCACATTCAAATCTCTTATATACTTGTGCAGTTTACGAAATTAATAATAAATTGAAATTTTTGAAAACCATATGTAGGAGAAATAGGTATCTTACTTGATGATATTGGGACTTGAATACTGTTGATATACACCATTGTATTGAGAAATTTAAATAATATTTAAAGGGGGAAAGGCTACCTAATAATATCAATTCATAACAAATTCATAACTTAAATCTTTTTTATTTTGTGCTTACAGATATAAAACACATCATTTTAGACTATCTGAAATTAGACTTCCAAATTCCCATTTTGAACACATCATTAATAATTTCTAAAAAAAATGCTTAAAATGAACCCTAATTATTGGATTACTAAAATAAATTAACTTAACAAGTTCAGTTCTCACAAAATGAACTAACTAGAGCGTATTCATTCCAGAAATATTGACATACTCCCCCAAATAACAACAACAATAATAAGACTAAAACTTCACAATAAACCCATTTCCAGAAACAGATAATTTCAATAAGAAAAAATTATACAAAGCAAACCCAAAAAATTAAATATCAAAGAAAAAAAGAGACAAACTTTACTAAATTAATCCAGAGATGAGCGAAACTGACCTTCAATTCCTGAAAATGGAGTCCGTGAATAGAGGAAGCGGGCGACAGAGGAAAGTAATGCTTAAAAATTAAACATAGAAACAAATTAAAAATTAACCATAGAAACAAAAATGTAGTCCGTGAATAAAGATGAGCGAAACTAACCGTGAATAGAGTTCATGAATAGAGGAAGCGGATGATAGAGTGACCGCCGGAGTGGAGACGATTGTGACGACAGCGGCGTTGGATAGTCCAGTTGGGAATTTGGGGAAAATGAAATCGGGGAATTTGGGGGAAAAGGAATTGGGAAATTGGGAAAATGAAATCGGGGAAATCTAATGGGGGAAACCTAAGGAAATTCGGGGCTAAATAAAAAACGTCGTTTAAGTTAGTTTAATTAAAATTGGCGGCTTTTATCAAAAGCGCCACTAATGCAGCTAAAATCGCAGATAAAAACAAAAATGTTTTGCAAACTCTTAAAACATATTTGCGGCATTTTTTTGAGAAAACGCCACTAACGCATATCCTTTTGCGGCGTTTTACTAAAAACGCCACTAAAAATGCAGACAAAACGATAACTTTTTGCTATCATTTAATACATATTTGTGGCATTTTGACCAAAAATGCTGCTAAAAACTTAATCAGTCATATACCCAAAACACTTTAAAATTATTTTAGATAATAGTATTTTAATTATTTTCATTTTTAACATATATTTTTTTATGTTTTCAGTTAAACCATAAACACTAAATAGTAAACCATAAACCATAAACTCTAAGCCCTTAAACCCTAAAGCCTAAGCCCATAACCCCTAAATCCTAAGCTCCTAACCCTTAATCCCTAAACACTAAACACTAAACCATAAACCCACACCTTAAACCGTAAACACTAAACTCTTAACACAAAATCATAAACCTTAAAATTTAAATCCCAAACCATAAACTTACACCCTAAACCCTAAATATATACTACAAGGAATAAAAGTAATTAAAAAATAATATTATTACTTACCTAAACCCTAAAATAAATTGATTTTTATCATTTTATCAAAAACCCCAACCCTTAAACCCTAATAGCTTAACTCGTAAAACCATGAACAGTACTAAAACCTTAACTATAAAATAATAAACCCCAAACCATAAACTGTAAATTGTAAACTCTAAACTCAAAACTCTAATCCCAATATAATAAACATTATACCATAAACCCTAAAACCCTAAGCTATAGACATTAAAACTAAAATACTAAATAATAAACCTTAAAATAAAATGATTTTTCTTTGCAGCATTTTTCCAAAAAAGCGCCGCTAATGCCACTAAAGTTCAACGACAAACGATGTCGTTTTGCCCATCTTTTTTATGGCGGTTTTTAAAAAATGCCGCTATACATTGAGATTAGCGGCGCGATATAAAAAACGCCACTATAGATCTAGCATTAGCCGCGCTTTCTAAAAAGCATTGCTAATGCCACTGAAGCTCAATCTAAAACTACGGCGTTGTGATTAATTTTTTTGTGGCGCTTTTCTAAAAACACCGCTATATATTGAGAATTAGCGGCGCTTTGTCCCAAACGTCGCTATAGATCGAGCATTAGCGGCACTTTAAAAAAGTGCCGCTAATGCCACTAAAGCTCAATCAACGGCGTTGTGATTAATTTTTTTGGCGTTATTATAAAAATGCCACTACATATCAAGAATTAGTGGTGTTTTGTCCCAAGCACCGTTATAGATCGGGCAATAGCGGCGCTTTTAAAGAAGCACCACTAATGCTCGATATATAGCGGTGTTTTTCAGAAAGCGCCACTAATGCTCGATCTATAGCTGCGTTTGTTATTTAAACGTCACTAAAAGTGCCGCTAAAAACTTGTTTTGCTGTAGTGATTAAAAATTAATTTTAGTACAACATTTCATTCACAGGAAAATAGGCAAGTAGAGTAGTAATACAGGTTCTGGAAGACAAGTTATGGTGTTACATATTCGAGTTTAAAGATAACTGGGAAATGTAGAACCCTGTTATACTAGTTGAACTGAGCAAAAACTAAATATGAGACAGATCTGAGTAGTTAAATTCAATATAAAGTTTGTGTTATTCGAGAATGATTTTTGTTTGTTACCTTTCATATCCAGATGAACCAGTGACGATTTAAGTTTTTAAGGCACATTTCAGAATAAACAGGTACCATTAGGTGAAAATTTCGAGGACAAAATTTCCTAAAGGGGAGATTTGAAATTTTGTAACAACCTATTTTTTAGTGGTGTCAGAAACAGTGGTTTTAGGACCACAAATTCAATGAGCAAGTTCATATAATTAATAATTAAGTTATATGAGTCGATAATAATTTTTTAAAGAATTTTTGATTTGTGGAATTTTAACGAATTGAATTAAAAGTTTGTATAAGTGGTTCAGTTCAAAAGTCAAGTGGTTATTGAAAGCGAGGTATTAGGACCTTGTTCCTGTAGTTTAAATTTGTAAATATTTTTTTTAAATATTTACTAAGTTGTATTATATGTGAATTGAGTTTGGTTTGATAATTTTGATGATTTATTGCTTAATTACGATAAAAGGATTAAATTGTAAAAGAGGTAAAAGTTAATTGCTGTAGATTTAAAATAGTAAGGGGCCAAAATGGTAATTAAACCATGGTCAAAATGTCCAAGCGGTGGTGACATGATTATAATTCACTAACTTTTGGGGCAATTGCTCATTTCTTCCTAATTAGTTTAGGATTAAATTGAAAATTAAGCTTGTTTAGTTAAAATTTAAAACAATAGAAGGACCAATTGTGCAATTAAACCTTCCTTGGTTGGTAAATATACCATATACTTATATTATGGACATGATTTAATAGTTTTACAAGTTATAGTAATAGGGTAATTTAGTAAAAAATTAAGAAATAAAGTTCAAACTAAAGAAATTAAAAGATATTATTTCATTTTTCCTTTCTTCTTTGTGGATAGAAAGCCAAAACACCATGGCTAGGGCATGGGCAACTTCGACCAAGCTTTGATTGCATGATAGGTAAGTGAAATCTCACCCGATTTCAGTAATTTTTATGTTTTTGAGCTCATATTAGTTTAATCTAGCCAATTAGAGGACTAATTTGTAAAACTGTCAAATGTTATTAATTGTGCCATTGATGAATTTGAGTTTTTCTTGAAATTTTATGGTAGAATATTAAGCTTGGTTGCTAAATATGACTATTTTGTAAAGTAGTTTTGTTAATTTTAAAGTTTAAGGGCTAAAATGTAAAAATAATAAATGTACAAGGACTTGATGATAAATAACAACAAGTATGGGTGGAATGAAGTGGTTAATAGATGTTCTAAGTTTGCATTTAATAGAAAATGGTTAAATTGCATGATCTGAACCTAGGGACTAAATTGTATAAAAGTGAAATGTTAGGGGTAATTTTGTAAAAATGTCAAAAAGAAATTAATTGCATAAAATGAGTTAATTTTACTATTGAAATTAGTGAATTGAAAGGAATTATTATTTTAGATACTATACAAGTGGAAAATCGAGAAAAAGAAGAAATTACCAAATAGCCCACGTACTTCATATACTTTGTTGTTGCCGCAGTTTAGTTTGGTATGTTCATACGAATTAATTTTAGTACATTTTTAAATGTATTATATGAACTTAATTGCATAATATTGGATTATATTGATGTGTGTAATTGGAAATGGAAATAATGAATTGAAATGACATTAATCACTAATAGAGATACTATGAGTCGTTACGGTAAATCAATCCTGTAAGTTCATACATTTATTTATGCTTCTAATAATCCTTGTACTCTTTGTTAATATACTGTTATTTAATGTTATATTATACACCAAATGGGATCAGCGAGCCTTACCCACTAATATATTGATTTGTGCTCGGACGAGCGATACCTACTGAATCTACTTATACGTATGCGCTTTCGAGAGATACCTACTGAATCTACTAAAATGTATGCGATTTTGAGCCATGCCTACTAGATCTACTAAACATATGCACTTTCGAGCCTTACCTATTGAATCTACTGAAATGTATGCGCTCTGAAGCCATACCTACTAAATCTATTGAAAAGAATGCTCTATCGAGCAAAAGAATCTACTAATACACATAATAAATCTCAAGGAACATTATTCACTGATATACTGAATAAGCTCAGTCGAGTAGAATCTATTGATATACTAAGTAAACCTAAACGAGCATTATCCACTGAATATACTAAAGTATGGTATTAGTTTTTACTTAGTAATAAATGTTGTGATTTATGGAATTTCAACATTTAATTTTAATTGATTGCTATGTTTAATTGGAAAGGTTTACCAATATATACAAACGAACTTACTAAGATTTATTCAAGCTTAGTTCTATTTATCTCATTTTGTAGATTACATTTTGAAGGCTTAGAAGATCGGATCAACACAAGAAATCACACTATTTAGGAGATCTTTGGAGACTTTGTTTTCGTTTGGTATATATGGCATGTACTAGGACATCTTTGTATGTATGATGTTGAATCCTAACTTGAGAAAGTTTACTTAAGTTTGTGTCATGTGTTATGACAAATGAAATTATGCATGTTTCATCTATGTTAAGTGTTAAGCATGATGGTAAAAAACATTGACAATATGTGAGATTATTGTTTGAAATGAATTGATGTTTGATGTGTAACTATATCTTGTGTATGCAACCTTGAGGATGAAATGTTATGAAATGATTTGTGGTGTCAATAAGGGCACATTGGTTTCATATATAGATTTAATCCATTGACATGTTTTTAATGTGTTCGAAGATAGTTTTTAGCCTATGGAAGTGTGTATTTGAATGTGTTTAAGCTCCTAAGAAAATGGGTGAAAATTTAGCTTGGAATTGGTCATTTTTTTGGGCTCACACGGCTTGAGACACAGGTTATCACACGACCATGTGAAGCACATGGGCAACCCACACGGGCGTGTACACAGAACATGTTTAAAAATAGTATAGGTGCAGTTCTCACACGGGTAGACACACGGCCTGTGACACACCCATGTGAGGGTATTTCGAATGTTACACAGGCTCACACACAACCTACGAAATGGTCGTGCGATCCAAATCAGAGAGTTACATGTTCCATGCACAAGGGCGTGTGAAGTAGCACACCGGTGTGTAGGTTAACCACAGAGCCATGTTTGGTGCCACATAGGTTGGATTGTGTCACACGGCCTAGACACACAGCCCTGTGAACTCTGACTTGAATATTTTCAATTTTTTCCTGAAAGTTCTAATTTGTTCTGACTTGGTCCCTAAATGTTCGTAACTTATTTTGAGAGCTTCGAAGGCTTGATCTAAGACTCGTGTAACAACCCATTTTTAGTGAACTTGGAATAGTGGTTTTGGGACCACAAATTCAATGAGTAGATATTTATTTTATTATTATTGTGGAATGTTAGTAAGGTCTTTTGCATACTTAATTTGACGTTAGCATGCTTAATTTCGTGAAAAGGACTAAATCATAAAAGGTGCAAAAGTAAAGTTCTATAAGTCAAAGGTATCAAATAGCTATGAAATTTTAAAGTAAATGGATTTATATTGTAATTAGACCATTGTTATTAATGGACAAAGATGGGCATGAAATTGATGTTTTATTAGTTTAAGTAAGGTTAATAAAGTAATTTAATATATGAATGATGTAAAAATAATGCAAAAGATGGTATCATATTCTTTGTTGTGAAACACCATTGAAAATTAAAAGAAGAAACTCCATGGAAGCTTGCTAGGGTTTGGCTAGGTTGTGGTGCTTGCATGGTATGTTTAATCTAGCTAGCTTAGGGAATAATTTGCAAAACTGTTAAAGGTTTAGGGTTTTGCAATGAGCATGTTTGAATGATTCTTGAAATTTAATGAAATATTATGAGTTCTTTTTATGAAATAAACATGTTTTGTAAAGTAACTTTTGATGAAATTATCATTTAGGAATTTATTTGTTAAAGTAGTAAAATATCATGGTAAAATTGTGAAATGATGATTTGTATGGGTTGAAATAAGTCCCTAGGTAATTCGGCTAGCATGAAATGTGGATGAAATTGCATAAATTTCAATTTACGAGCTTAAGGACTAAATTGTAAAAAAGTTAAAATATTAGGGGAAAAAGTTTAATTTTGCAAAAGTATGAATCTAGATCAAGATATAGATTGAATAGTATAAGTATAAAATGGATTGAATTTGTTTATTTAGATCAAGACAAACCTCGTATGAATCTAGATCAAGGAAAAGTTAAATCATCGAATTAGTTGATCTTGTTTCGACATCTTTGTTATCGAGGTAAGTTCGTATGTTTAAATAACGTTTTAATGTTATTTTGATATATATATGTTATAGTTCTATTTATCATGTAAACAATTGATGGAAATCCAATGACTTTTTGACGACTATTGAGCCCCATTTGAACCTAAGAAATATAGAAGATCCTAATGACATGTCATTAGGGATACCATGTTTTAGGTGCTGGTCCTGAATGTCCTACCGATGGCTGAGTTTTGTCATTTGCTACGGATACTTATCAGTTTCTGTGAGCGACATTGTGTAGCTTACATTTCAACTGTTAGCTTGTATGAGTAGACCCATTTTATGGCTCGAGTGAGCAACGATGTAAAGGAAAAAGAAAAGGAATGGTTTCGACCATATGTTTAGCACACTTTGTATGAGCTTTCCTACGTATCTGATAATATTCTAAATGATTCAACGAGCATGTAAAAGGAAGGAACGATAAGTGTTTTAATGGCTATGTTATAAACCTATGGAAAGGTATGAAATGATAATGATCTATGAATGTATATCTATGTTTATGGAAACTATGAATTCAATGACACTATGTTCATGTAAATTTACCTTACCATGTGGTAATTCAAGTGAAGTATGTGTTAATGCGCTAAAAATTGTTGTTGATGATGCTTATGTTGGATCGCCGGCACCCCTATGGCGCAACAAAAAATAAAAATCCGGCGATCCTAACCAGGGATCCATGTGTGAGGAATGAATCGGGGTGAAAGAGGTGGCGAAATTACCTAATGTTTATTCAGAGTAGACAGCAACACCTCAACAACGAGTAGTCTGATCTGCTGTCAAACCAAACCGCAATCTATTGTGATTCCGGCCTCTACGTAATCCACCTAGTTGACTACGAACGGAATGAATCCCCAAAACATTTTTGAGAGTTATTTTTCTTTGACGGCTGCTAGACTCAAACAAAGAAAAACGGGATTATATATATCCTTTTGTTTTAGGGTTTTTTTTAAGAATTAAATAAATATAATAATATTTTAATCCGAAAATTATAATTACATTAATTATAATATAAGTTCGGTAAACCATATATTTATTTGAATTCTTATGCTAACCAAATTCATGTCCTCACTATACGTACAACAACCTTGTACATAATGTGTTGGAAATTTGATTACCGAATTAAATTAATTCTATAATTAACTTAATTCAAGCGACCCCAAAAACAATATCAACTATGGTTTATTTCGTTCATTTCAACTATAGGGTGTGACCTTGTAGGTTCTTGTAACATTAGCAGTAACACTAGAACGATTCTAATGCTACGAACAATGAGTGGCATCTAGCAATGCATCATTGCTACCTAAGTCACAAGAGATCATGATTCGACATAACCCTTTTATGATTAACCTTTTATGCAATAATCCTTAAGTCCTTTATCTCTGGATTGGACACAAGTCATGGAATAGTCACACTTGCATTGTCCATTCCATGTTCCTTGATATCTTAAGCAGACTACGATATACAAATAAGTATGACATCTAATATCAACTTATTTGACCATGGTCATGCATTTCTAGTCTCACTTAATCAAGTGACCTAAGATATTGCTCCCATTATGTAGGAGGGACTTATCCTATATCGACCAACCATATCCCTCTACATAGATTGTGGTATATCCAACATCAGTCTTTAAAGAACAACCAGTTACGGTGTACGTTTGACTGTATCAAAATATACAACTCACGATGTTGGGATTATGATGATCTCAAGTCTGAGGATCATATAAATATTAATCATTATGAGTAATGTCGTGACAATTACATAATAATCCAAGAAACATACTCATAACGGGTCAGTCCAATATGTTGTTCTCTAACACACATATTCATGTAATGATTCTGACATTCCATATCAATGACAACTCTTTATCATCAATCAAATACACGTTAGTCTTAATGCATTATCGTTGTCCTATCCAACAAAAATACTTGACTAAGAAACTTTTAAGAATAATCATATTATTCTCAGGACATTATTATAAAACAATTTATTTATATAGACAGAAAAGAAACTGAAATAATAATGGTACCGCCTTATATTAATAAACATGATAAATCAAGTATGTTATTACAACCATCTCATGATTGATCTTTGGGCATACTCTAACAATCTCCCACTAGCACTAAGACCAATCACTTATATATCTAATACCAAGTGACTTAGTGTGACGATCATGCTTCTGCTGTGTCAGAGGCTTGGTTAAGGGATCAGCAATGTTATCATCTGTAGGTACTCTGCATATCTCTACATCCCCTCGATCGATAATCTCTCGAATAAGATGGTAGCGCCTAAGTATATGTTTGGATCACTGGTGAGATCTAGGTTCTTTAGCTTGTGCAATGGCTCCATTATTATCACATCGGAGTTCTATAACATCTGATATGCTAGGCACAACCCTTAGTTCAGTAATGAAGTTTTTGATCCAAACCGCTTCTTTTGCTGCCTCACTGGCTGCAATATACTCAGCCTCTGTTGTAGAATCGGCTACTGTACTTTGCTTTGAACTCTTCCAGCTCACAGCACCACCATTAAGGCAAAACACAAAACCTGATTGTGATTGAGAATCGTCCTTATCGGTTTGGAAGCTAGCATCAGTGTAACCTTTTACACTTAACTCTTCCTCACCTCCATATAGTAGGAAAACATCCTTAGTTCTTCTCAAGTACTTAAGGATATTCTTGACTGTGGTCCAGTGACCTTCACCGGGATCTACTTGGTATCGAATCATCATGCTTAAGGCATATGAGACATCTGGACGGGTACATAACATGGCATACATGATAGATCCAATAGCGGAAGCATATGGAATTTTACTCATTCGTTCTCTCTCCTGTGGAGTTGAAGGACACATTTCCTTCGAGAGTGAAATACCATGTCTCATAGGTAGGAATCCTCTCTTAGATTCTTCCATACTGAACCTTTTCAGTACTTTGTCTATGTATGTACTTTGGCTTAGACCTAGTAGTCGTCTTGATCTATCTCTATAGATCTTTACTCCTAAGATGTAAGTTGCTTCACCCAAGTCCTTCATAGAAAAGCAACTTCCTAACCAAGTCTTAATAGACTGCAAGGTAGGTATGTCATTTCCTATGATAAGTATGTCATCCACATACAGTACCAAGAATGTTATAGTGCTCCCACTAACTTTCTTATAAACACATGGCTCATCTTCATTTTTGATAAAACCAAACTCTTTGATTGCATCATTAAAACAAAGATTCCAACTTCGAGAAGCTTGCTTTAATCCATAAATGGATCTTTGTAGCTTACATATCTTTCCAGCATCCTTTGGATTGACAAAACCTTTAGGTTGTGTCATGTACACATCCTCTTTAAGTTTCCCATTAAGGAAAGTTGTTTTGACGTCCATCTGCCAGATTTCATAGTCATGAAATGCAGCTATAGCTAGCAAGATCCTGATGGATTTAAACATAGCTACAGGAGAAAAGGTTTCATCATAGTCAACACCATGAACTTGGCGAAAACCTTTAGCGACTAATCGCCCCTTGTATGTTTGTACATTACCATCCATGTCGGTTTTCTTTTTGAAAACCCACTTGCACCCTATGGGCTTAACCCCTTCGAGTGGGCCAACCAAAGTCCATACTTGGTTTTCATACATGGAATCCATCTCAGATCTCATGGCTTCAAGCCATTTCTCAGAGTCTGGGCTCGTCACCGCTTCTTGATAAGTCCTAGGCTCATCTTGATCTATCAGTAGAACGTCATCATGCGTTGTAACGAGAAATCCATATCTCTCAGGTGCTTGGCGTTCCCTTAAAGATCTATGCAGTGGTTGTGTTTTTACAACAATTACTTGTTCCCCAACCCCTTGTGGAACTTGCTGTTGTTCTATCTCTGGTTCAGTGGTATTTTGCGATTCTCGAACTTCATCAAGTTCAATCTTTTTCCCACTTCCTTTTCTAGAAACAAATTCTCTCTCTAGAAAGACACCAGTCCGAGCAACAAGTATTTTGTTCTCAGTGGGATTAAAGAAATAATATCCTTCGGTTTCTTTTGGATACCCCATAAAAATACATTTTTCAGATTTGGGTTCAAGCTTAGTAGACATCTGACGTTTAACATAAGCTTCGCAACCCTAAATTTTCATAAAAGACATACTGGGATGTTTCCCAGTCCATATCTCATATGGTGTCTTTTGAACCGATTTAGATGGAACACGATTTAGTGTGAAAGCAGCTGTCTCAAGTGCATGTCCCCAAAAGGAAGTCGGCAGATCAGCATGACTCATCATGGATCGAACCATGTCTAACAAAGTTCGATTTCTTCTTTTAGAAACTTCATCCATTGAGGAGTACCAAGAGGAGTAAGTTGTGAGACAATCCCACATTGCTTCAAAAGATCATCAAACTCTAAGCTCATATACTCCTCACCTCGATCAGATCGAAGTGTCTTGATAGTTTTTCCTAGTTGATTTTGTACTTCATTTTTGAATTCCTTGAACTTTTCAAGGGATTCAAACTTATGGTACATGAGATAGACATACCCATATCTACTGAAATCATCAGTGAAAGTGATGAAGTAATGAAATCCTCCTCTAGCCCGTATATTTATTGGCCCACATACATCAGAATGTATTAGGCCCAATAAATAACTAGCTCGTTCACTTTTACCAGTAAAAGGAGACTTAGTCATTTTTCCCAATAAGCAAGATTCACATATTTCAAATTGTTCAAAAACAAATGAATCCAAGAAGCCATCTTTATGGAGCTTGGATATGCGTTCCTCACTTATGTGGCCCAAATGACAATGCCATAGATAACTTTGATTTGAGTCATTTATTTTTGATCTTTTAGTATTTATGTTGTAGATGGGATTCATTTGATCTAAAACATAGAGGCCATTATTCAATTGTGCCGAACCATAGAAAACATTATTGAGATAAAAGGAACAACAATTATTCTTAATAATTATCTCAAAACCAATTTTGTCTAAACAAGAAATTGAAATAATGTTTTTAGTCAAACTGGGCACATAATAACAATCCTCTAAACATAAACCAAGTCCACTAGGCAAAGATAAATTATATGTTCCCACAGCCAATGCAGCAACTTTTGCTCCATTTCCAACTCGTAGGTCCACATCTCCTCTAGCCAAAGTCCTACTCCTTTGCAGTCCCTGTACAGAAGTACAAATGTGAGAACCACAACCAGTATCTAATACCCATGAAGTAGTATTTGATAAATTAATATCAATAACATAAATACCTGAAGTAGACATTCCGCTTATTTTGGCCTTCTTGACTTCCTCAAGATAGATAGGGCAGTTCCGCTTCCAATGTCCAGTCACACCACAATGAAAATAGTTTCCTTCCTTAGCCACCCCTCCTTTAGGTTTCAATGCAGCCTTTACTTTTCCAGGCTTGGGCCTAGCTTTGCCCTTGGGCTTTGCCTGAACTTTGGCCTTTCCCTTGCCCTTATTATTACGGACCATCAGTATAGGCTTGGGTCCAACCTTTTTCATGTTGCCTTCAGCAGTTCGTAACATACTGAGCAACTGTGGCAGAGTCTTATCAATCTCATTCATATTAAAATTAAGGACAAACTGGCTGTAGCTATCCGGCAACGATTGCAGAATAACATCAGTGGTCAACTCTTGGCTCAATGGAAACCCAAGCTTAGACAGGCTTTCAATATAGCCAATCATGTAACACCCCGAACCCAAGGCCGACACCGGAGTCGAACACGAGGTGTTAACAGACTTTAAACCCCTTATAAAAATATTTCTCAGACACTGCTAATCTGCGTACTAGTTGCTTTAAAAATCATATCTTGAGTTTCACAACTCGAAAATCAGTTTCGTGATTTTTCCCTGAAACTAGACTCATATGCCCATCTACATATTGTTTTCTAGAATTTTTGGTCGGGCCAATTAGTACAGTTTATTAGTCAAAGTCTCCCATGTTACAGGGATCGACTACCCTGACCTTTACACATTACGACTTGGATATCCCCCTGTACAGGGCTTCAATACTGATGCCGTTTGTTTCTATAGAAACTAGACTTAGAGAGGAATCTATGCATATATGGTACGACTCCTAATTATCTCTGGTTAATTTATAATGAATTTCCAAAGTCGGAACAGAAAATCCAGAAACCGTTCTGGCCCTGTCTCACGAGAACCTGAATATCTCTTAACATACTATCCGTATGATTGTTTCGTTACTTTCCTATGAAAGTAGATTCATCAAGGTTTGTTTACATAATTATTCACTATTTAATTCCATTCCTGCTATTTTTAGTGATTTTCCAAATCTACCTCACTGCTACTGTCAGCATCTGCCTTTAAGGTAGACTTTACCTATTTCATGGTTTCCATGATTCAACTAGCCCTTTTTGCATAAATAGCACAATTTATGAAAGTGATTAACCATTCCCATGGCCAATCCTTGTCAAGCATATCCACACCAAATGATTATAACAATATACTCAAACACATATAAGCCATTTTCGCATGGCTATCCAAAATTTATACATGTCCAAAGGGTCCACGACCCACAACAAACGGGTAGTCCTATACATGCCATTTCGAAGTTCAACCATAATTGTACCAAAAGGGGGCTTTGATAGTGTGGGCGACTTTGACCTCAAGATCCCGAGTCCGATAGCTGGAGAACCAAATCTATAAAACAGAGGAGCAATGAAACGGAGTAAGCAATTTATGCTTAGTAAGTTTTGAGCAAGGAATTCCAGCACAACAAAAGTATAGCATTCATATAGCTAAACGGATAATTTCATATGCACAAATTTACGATATCGTACTTGCTTCACATTATCAACCCTTATGTACATACACAAAAGATCAACTCAGCCAAAGGCCGGTAGCTCGTTTATCAACTGAGCGAATACTTATTTGTAAGGGCTTGACTAAATTCAAGCACATACGAAACATACCTCAATGTTGGGATGTTTCGAGAGTATTAACTGGAATTTTACAGCAAGTTCATTCATTCCCAAATCACGTACCTTCGGAATTTAACCGGATATAGCTCCTCGTTCAAATGCCTTCGGGACATAGCCCGGTTATAGTAATTCGCACAAATGCCTTCGGGACTTAACCCGGATTTAGTAACTCGCACAAATGCCTTCGGGCTTAGCCCGGAATTAGTATCTCGCACAAATGCCTTCGGGCTTAGCCCGGAATTAGTATCTCGCACAAATGCCTTCGGATCTTAGTCCGGATATTGTCACTTAGCACAAGCCTTCGGGACTTAGCCCGGACATCATTCAAATAACCATGCACATTTAACAATAAATCATGGCCCATTCGTATTTCATTTTCGTTAGCAAAACTCAAACACAAGACATTTATCATTCTTGCAAATTCGGCTCAATAGCCACACAAAGAGCATGATTTTAATTTGCTTAAAACATGATCTAATCACATCATAATTTAAGCTCTTTTACTCAAGAACTTACCTCGGGTGTTGTCGAACGATTCCGATAGCTATTCGACCACTTTTTCCTTCCCTTTATCGGATTTAGTTCCCCTTTGCTCTTGAGCTTAATTAAACAAATAAATTGATTTAATCATTTGAGCATCGAAAAGAGGAACACAAGGCACTTAGCCCATATTTATACATTAGACATTAAAGTCACATATGTACGGAATCATGAATCAAACTCAACATTTTAGCTAATTTTTCCCCCTTGGCCGAATATGCATGTCTATTTTGGGGCCGATTTCAACACTTAATACATTCTACAAGTATGGTCACTTGTATTGACTAAACACCCTTTTGTTTCAAGTTCAAAACTTGGCTAATACACACATATACACACTAGTAAAGCATCCTCTCCCTTTCCATCAATTTAATACATGCATTGCTCATTAACATGCAAAAGTTATATTCGGCCTTAGCACACAACTTGCTAGCCGATTCTTCTCCATTTAGCAACCAATGCACATATGTGCTCACTCAAAAATGCTAAAAAGGAGGTTCAAGAATCATCAAGCCACCATCACATGCATCATTAACAAGCTTCATATTTAGCATGCAATGGCATTAACACAAACTCCACCTAGGCCGAATCTTAACTTATCCTCATGCCTCATCACCACAACATCAAACATCAACCAAGAATGATGCATCCATGGCCGAGTGTCATTTCCATCACATAGCAAGATTTAGACCATGGGCTAGGTAGAACTCAAGCTAACAACTAAAACATGCATGCATCTCATGGAACATCATCAAACATACCTTAGCCTAGCTACATGCATGGCCGAACCTCTTCAACCTTTCTTCTTCCTTCCTCCTTAAAATTTTTGGCCAAGGATGAACCAAAGGATGAGCATTTTTTTTTCCTTTGTTTTTTTTCTTTCTAGTTTTGGCTAAATGAAGATGAGAAAGGATGAACAAAAATTTTCTCCTTTCTTTTCTTTAGCTCACGGCAATGGGGGGGGGAAACAACTACACACATTTTTTTTTTGTATTCATCATACTCCTTTTCATTATTTTATGCCCATGCCCCTTATTTTATTTTTTTCCTACATACCTCACTAGGCCAACATGTTCCCAACATGTTTCACCCATAGCATGGCCAACCACTAGCTCAAATTTTGGGTAATTTGACATGCAAACCCATCATTTTCACAACATGCATTAATAGACCATTTTAAATTAGCCTATCATATTTTCACCATGTCTCATATCAATCCCTATTTAATAATTTCTCATGCAATTGGCAAAATTGGAGAATGAAACTTCCACATACTCATGTACACACATAATAAGCATAGAATATGGAAATCAATTATTTTTATGACTCAGTTTTGTGGTCCCGAAACCACTTCCCGACTAGGGTCAATTTTGGGCTGTCACAACTCTCCCCCACTTAAGAAATTTTCGTCCCCGAAAATCTTACCGGTAAATAGGTTTGGGTATCGTTCTTTCATCGAGCTCTCGGTTTCCCAAGTAGCTTCCTCGATCCCGTGTTTGAGCCATAACACCTTTACTAACGGAACCCTTTTGTTTCGCAACTCCTTCACTTCACGAGCTAGGATACGCATCGGCTCTTCTTCATAACTCATATCGACTTGAATTTCAACCTCTGATGGGCTAATTATGTGCGATGGATCAGATCGATAGCGTCGAAGCATCGAAACATGAAAGACGTCGTGAATCTTTTCAAGCTCAGGGGGCAAAATCAATCTATACGCAACCGGACCAACTCATTCGGAGATTTCGTACGGCCCAATGAATCTCGGGCTCAACTTGCCCTTACGGCCAAACCTGAGTACCTTTTTCCAAGGCGAAACTTTAAGGAACACTTTATCTCCCACCTGATATTCAATGTCCTTTCGTTTCAAATCCGCATACGATTTTTGACGATCTGTGGCTGCTTTCAGACTTTCACGGATTACCTTTACTTTCTGTTCGGCATCCTTAATCAAATCAACTCCGAAAATTTTACTTTCACCGATCTCAGTCCAAAACAATGGTGTACGGCATTTACGACCGTACAAAGCCTCGTAAGGTGCCATCTTAATTGA
>NC_053449.1:28530914-28655628 GCF_007990345.1 Gossypium hirsutum
GTTTATTATTTTGGAATCTATGTATTTAAACGATGGTAGTTGAATTGATGAATATTAAGCTATGGTATGAGATGTTTGTTTGGTATGGAATAGATAGTGCTTTGAGTTGTTTAATGGCTAGTTTTGGTAGCCTTGAATGTATTTGGCATTTCGTAAATTTGTTAAGGTGGATGATAAATATGGAAATGGTCATGATGGTATTTTTTGAGTATGAGAGTGGTATGTGAATATTATGGCAAATGTAGTATTTAAGTTTTTCAATTGCTTGATTGATTTATTGATAAATTTAGCAAGTGCTTAATCAAGTTTGACTGTTGAGATTTAGGTGCCATTTTGGCATATTGGTTGTATGGTTAGTTACTATAATGTTTTAGCTTGAATATGCATATGCTAAATGCCATTTGAATGCATGAAAATAGGTACATTTTATTAGTGTAAGTGGCTAGACTTTGGGTGCAAAAAATGACTTGGAAATGACCTATTTTTCGTCCACACGGCCTTGCGACATAGGCGTGTGTCTCAGCCATGTGTGACACACGGCCATGCGACACGATTGTGTGTCCCCTGTAGCTTACAAAGGGTTGCAAGTCAAGTTGTTACATGGCCTAGAACACGGCTTGGCACATGGCTGTGTGAGGTCATTTCGAAGGGTACTCGACCTGGAACACGGATGTGTGGCTTGGCTGTATGACCCAAGTCAGAGAATTACATGGGCACGAACATTGGCTGGGACACGGCCGTGTATCCCTACTCTAAATGCCCACACGACCTAAGACACGGGCGTATTCTCAACTGTGTGTGTCATACAGCCGTGTACCTCAAGTGTAACAGCCTGTTTTTCAGTTGTGTCAGAAATAGTGTTTCAAGGCCACCAAATTCGACGAGTAAGTTCATAAATTTTATTATTTAATATTTACAAGTCAAATATGATTTTAAAAAGGTTTTTGATTTGATAATTTATGTTGTGTAAGCAATTTATTAAGTTCAAGTGGTAAGACCCTAAGGTCAAGTAGTTTTAAAAGAAGAGGTATCAGGAGCTCGTTTCTGTAAACTGAGCCGTAAATATTTTATTAATATTTACGAAGTGTCATTAAAGTGGTATTAAAGTTTTGTTGAAAAATTTTAACATTTTGATAGTTAATTAATTAAAAAGAACTAAACTTTAAAAGTTGAAAATTTCAATAGGTATTAGTTTAAAGGTGTTAATTGATTAAAGAATTATAATTGGATGGCCTTATTGAGTAAATTACCCTTCCTAAAGATAATGAGATGGCAAAGGAACTTTAAAGTTTTGTATTATTTATGTATAAAGGTTAGAATAGTTAAAAATATGTATTATAATTAAAATAAAGATGAAAATTATGATTTATTTCTTCATTCTTTTTTAAACAGCGAATATCACCATGGATAAAGAAAGGGAGAAGCTCCAAGCTTCAGCCAAACAAAAATGGGTGCATGTAAGTGATTTATTTATCTGTTTCTAACAATTTTTATGTTTTTGAGATCGTTGCAACTAGGTCTAGCTAGCCTGTGTTGGATCGCCGGCACCCCTATGGCGCAGCGGAAAAATTTAATAATCGGTGACCCTAACCACAGATCCATGTGTGAGGAACGAATCGGGGTGAAAAGGGTTACGAAATTACCTAATGCTGTTCTGAGTAGACAGCAACTTCTCAATAACATGTAGTCTGATCTACAGTCGAACTAAGCCGCAATCTATGGAGACTCCGACCTCTACGTTATCCACCCAGTTGACTACGAACGGAAGAAATCCCCAAAACAGTTTTGAGAGTGAATTTTCTTTGACGGCTGCTAGACCAAAACAAAGAAAAACGGGATACTTATATCCTTATTATTTATTTTTTAGGGTTTTTATTTATGAATTAAAATAAATATAATAATATTTTAAACCGAAAATTATAATTACATTAATTATAATATAATTTCGGTAAACCATATATTTATTTGAATTCATATGCTAACCTCATTATGTGCACAACAACCTTGTACATAATGTATTGGAAATCGAATTAAATTAATTATATAATTAATTTAATTCAAGTGACACCTAAAAACAATACCAACTATGGTTTATTCCGTTCATTTTAACTATAGGGTGTGACCCTGTAGGTTCTTGTAACGTTAGCAGAAATACTAGAACGATTCCAATGTTACAAATAATGAGTGGCATCTAGCAATGCATCATTGCTACCTAAGTCACAAGAGATCATGATTCGACATAACCTTTTATGATTAACCTTTTATACAATAATCCTTAAGTCCTTTATCTCTGGATTGGACACAAGTCATGGAATAGGCACACTTGTATAGTTCATTCCATGTTCCTTGATATTTTAAGCAACCTATGATATACAAATAAGTAAGACATCTCATATCAACTTATTTGAGCATGGCCATGCATTTCTAGTCTCACTTAATCAAGTGGCCTAAGATATTACTCCCATTGTGTAGGTGTAACACCCGTATCCCGTAACTGTCGCCGGAATAGGTAAGGGGCACTACCGGACTTGTGACTCATGTCAGAACAGTAAAATTTTAAACTTTTTCTTGAAATAAAGATCATTCATTTAAATAAGTACTAAGCACAGCCAGAGATAAAATTTAAACTTCACTAAGTAAACATTCAAAAGATGCCATTTTCGCATGGCTTATATACATTAACCAAAAATATTCTTCTGCCACTAGTCTATTCCATACATGCCATAAGATAATCCAAAACGTAGCAGTACCAAACAATGGATAGTGATAGTGTGACTAGTTGCTGATGATCCCCGAGCCTGTAGCTTCCAAATGAGATCTATAAAACAGAGGAAACAGAGTAAACAGAGTAAGCATTACAATGCTTAGTAAGTTTTAAGCAGTGTCAACAGATAACGATCAAATTATAACATAGTTGTTCGTATTTTTATTTCACTCTTCCTTCGGGCATACCATCCCTTTACCGAATATGCACATCTCATCATATACAATAGGCAGATAAACTTTCACATAAAAGTGAGCTCATGTGACATAGATATATCGTATGATTTCACATAACCTCTCACACTGATCCGATGTCACATAGTCATAGGAATAGTCTCATAGATTGCTCTCGTATGCATCACATAACTACCTTATGATTTAGTGCAAATCAAGCTCACATATAAACTTGGAGTACATACCTGTTTAACCTTTCGCATTGAATATATTTATAAGCAATTCTTATTATGAAGTCTTATAGCTTTAACCTCTACTCGGATTATCGGTGAGACCTTTAGCTCAGACGAAATCTCCACACGAAGTTATCGGGTCTTACCCGGACAAAATCTCCACACGTAGTCATCGGGTCTTTAGAGCTCAGATATGGTACGAGCACGAAGCTTACGGATATTAATCAGTGATAATATTATCGCATAAAGCCTGCGGGGTTTTAACCCGGATATAGTACTGACACAAATGCCCTTCGGGACTTATCACATTTATACACTTTCTCATCCATCACGTTGGCCACTCGGCCCTGTCACATATATACACTTTCACATTCATCACATCGGCCATTAGGCCTTATCGCATATATACACTTTCACATTCATCACATCGGCCATTAGGCCTTATCACATATATACACTTTCACATTCATCACATCGGCCATTAGGCCTTATCACATATATACACTTTCACATTCATCACATCGGCCATTAGGCCTTATCACATATATACACTTTCACATTCATCACATCGGCCATTAGGCCTTATCACATATATACACTTTCACATTCATCACATCGGCCATTAGGCCTTATCACATATATATACACTTTTACATTCATCACATCGGCCATTAGACCTTATCACATATATATACACTTTCACATTCATCACATCGGCCATTAGGCCTTATCACATATATACACTTTCACATTCATCACATCGACACATCGGCCATTAGGCCTTATCACATATATACACTTTCACATTCATCACATCGGCCATTAGGCCTTATCACATATATACACTTTCACATTCATCACATCGGCCATTAGGCCTTATCACATATATACACTTTCACATTCATCACATCGGCCATTAGGCCTTATCACATATATACACTTTCACATTCATCACATCGGCCATTAGACCTTATCACATATATATACACTTTCACATTCATCACATCGGCCATTAGGCCTTATCACATATATACACTTTCACATTCATCACATCGGCCATTAGGCCTTATCACATATATACACTTTCACATTACCAACCCTTTTATTCATACACAAAGATCAACTTAGCCAAAGGCCGGTAGCTCATTTATCAACTGAGTGAATATTTATTTGTAAGGGCTCAACTAATTCAAAGCACATACGAAACATACCTTAATGTTGGGATGTTTCAAGCGTATTAACTGAAATTTTTACAGCAAGATCATTCATTCCCAAATCACGTACCTTCGAAATTTAACCGGATATAGCTACTCGTTCAAATGCCTTCGGGACATAGCTCGGTTATAGTAACTTGCACAAATGCCTTCGGTACTTAACCCGGATTTAGTAACTCGCACAAATGCCTTCGGATCTTAGTCCGGATTTAGTAACTCGTACAAATGCCTTCGGATCTTAGTCCGGATATGGTCACTTAGCACAAAGCCTTCGGGACTTAGCCCAGACATCATTCAAATAACCATGCATATTTAACAATAAATCATGGCACATTTGTATATCATTTTCGTTAGCAAAACTCAAACACAAGACACTTATCATTCTTGCAATTTCGGCTCAATAGCCACACACAAAGAGCATGATTTTGATTTGCTTAAAACATGATCTAATCAAATCATAATTTAAGCTCTATTACTCAAGAACTTACAATATCACGATTTAGAATTCAAGTATGGGTTTAATCAATAGCTTGTGAGCAACTAAAACAAGTTTATCAAGGTTTACAACACAATCTCAAATCAGCACAAGCTGTTTTTCCTGAGCAATAGTCACTAAATTATTTATAACTGGAGCTACAAAACTCCAAATCACTTTCCGTTAATTTTTCCTGAATATAGACTCGTATATCTTCCAGCCATAAAATTTCCAGAATTTTAGGTTTGGCCAATCAATACCAGATTTTTCTTAAAGTTTCCCCTGTTTCACTGTTTGACTAATCTGACCACTCTTCATTACGAATCAGATTTCTCATTTTACAGAATTCAAAACGTGTTGTATTTAATTTCATTTGAAGCTAGACTCATTAAGGAGTCTAATCATATAAATTTTATCTTATAACCATTTTTGTACAATTTATAATGATTTTCTAAATACAGAACAGAGGATTACAGTGTCATTCTGCACTGTCTCACACAACTTTAAATATCTCATTATCGGAAATAAATTTTCTTACACGGTTTCTTTTATAAGAAACTAGACTCATTAAGATTTAATTTCATAATTTATTCAGCCTCTAATTCAACTCCAACAATTTATGGTGATTTTCTAAATTCATGTTACTGCTGCTGTCCTAAGCAGGTTTATCACAATTTTACTCTTCTGACATATCCTTTTAGCACTTCATAATATCATATCCATTTGGCAACATATCATATCAATAACTTACCTATACTTCATAATAGCCATTAGGCTATATGCATAAAAATTTACAATAGAGTTATGATTCTTTTAATATGTGCTTAACATATCATACTCAATCACATTATAGGCTTTAATACTTAAAAGTTACCTCGGATATACTTGAACGGTTGCGGAAAGGCTACTCAATTACTTTCTCTTTTCCCCTATCCAACTTCGACCCTCTTTGCTCTTGAGCTTAATATAAAACAAATAGATTTATTTAATTACTTAACCAATATCATTTACTATTTAATCACTTATCAAATAGGCAATTTAATTTAATACATGTATATCATATAGTTAAGCTACAAATGACCTTAATAACTAGTTATTTAAACACCATATATATATTCCCTACTCATGCACAACCGAACACATTATTAGGCTACAATTATTCAATACTACAATTATAGCATTATCATATAAATAAACCCATAATGACCTAATATACTTTCTTGTCGAACCACAATTAAGGCACAAACTAATCATTTCAATGTAAGATACAATCACATACATTGTCATTGCATCCATTTCATAATAATTAGTACCCACTCGAATATATATATTTTTGCATTTTAGCAAAAACACATTCCCAACTAAAGCATTATTGAAACCGATTCATTTAGCCAAGTATCTCATGCACTTACACAACAAACAAAATTTTCAAATTGAGCTAATTACATGACCGATTATTCCTCATAACTATCATCATTATCAAACCATTTCCAACACATTTAACACTTTGAAAGACACCCAATCAACCCATAACCGAATGCATCATTTCAAACCAATAACAAATATTAATTCATGGGCTATGAAAGGAGCTTAACAATTAACTCAAATTCACATAAATTATCAAGAAATAAAAACAAACATACCTCCAATTAGAAACACCAAGGCCGAATATCCAAGAACCTTTTGTTTTACTTGTTCTTTAAATTTCGGCAAAATGAAAGAAGAATGGATGAAAACTTTGTTTTTCTCACCTATTTTCTTTTATTAATTATATAATTCCTCTTATAATATCATTAAATATTATAATACTAACATGGAACCATATAATATTCATTAGGTTATTATTTTATAATACAAAACACATATTTTATTTATCAACATTCATCATTGTCGTCCACTAAGTTAATAGTGGTCCATTTGACATGCAAGTCCTCCTTGTAATATACCATGCATTATTCAGCCCTCTAAATTCTTCCTATCACATTTTTTTTTAAAAAAAATTCGGCACCTCCCTCTAAACATACACTAATCTCAACCTTCAAGTTAACAACAATTTATCACTCTTCATATCCTAATATACCATCCCTTTTTATGGCATAAAGAAAGAAAAGAAATATTTACCAAGAGTTTCAAACTACTTGGCCAAATATCAAACCTCCAAACAACCAAAAATTTAACTCATGGAATGAATAGAATTTGAAAAAAACACCTAAATTATACATAAATTTTCAAGAATTTCAAAGTACTTACCTCTTTCTAAATATTCTCCAAGCCGAAATCAAACAAAGAAATTTTTCCTCTTCCTCACCTCAAGTTACGGCAATGGTGGAGTGAGGATGAACCAACTTTGGTTTCTCCTCCCACTCACCCAATATTTTATTAATCTTTATTCATTATTTCATTTTTGTAATATTAATTATTAGCAAACATAATTATTTTATACATAAATCCATAACATGGCCGGCCACTAACAAAAATTTTGACTAATTGACATGCAAGTACATTTTTTTAACCTCATGCACAATTAGATCCTTTTATAATTACCTATCCTATTTCACAAAGCCTCACCTAAGTCCCTTCTTCAAAATTTCACATACTAATGACAAAATTAATGCATGAAACTTTCACACATTCATATTCACATAAAATAAACATAGAATATGACGGTTAATTATTTTTATGACTCAGTTTTGTGGTCCCGAAACCACTTTCCAACTAGGGTCAAATCAGGGATGTCACAACTCTCCCCCCTTTAGGGATTTTCGTCCCCGAAAATTTCTACCGATGCATAGTTTAGGATAACGTCCTCTTATTGAATTATATCCATATAAACATTAGCTCATCGATAGCAATTGTAATTCATTACTGATTTTGCATCGATCTATAAAATCATTTTCTTATCTTAAAACAAATGCATAAACATTTCTACAAGTATGCACATATATCTCATTTTCTTAATTTCATAAGCAATAATCACTTAATTTAATTCACAAATGCATTTCAAACACATATTAAGCACACATTAACATGTATAATTCACATCATCAACCCACATATTTGTAACCCACATTTTCATTCATGTATAAGCTGTAATCTGACCGAAAGTACACATATACTCAAACATCCCAATACATATCCTTTATAACTCCATCATATCTCACTATTCAACTTAACCTATTTCCAACAGGAAATCAACTTCCACATACCTGAACATTGAGTTCATTTAGCACATTCAATCACCGTTAACGATACCCGTATACAATCGATTTGGCATCAAGCCTCATATTGTATACCGGCATGGGATTTATTTTAGCACATAACCCATATATCCAAAATTATCAGCATTCATCATCTTAAATATACCTGTTGAATCATTCGAAATCATTACGGATACTCATTAAGCACATATAGCTCTTACAATGCCATATCCTAGATATGGTCTTACATATTCTCACATATCGAGCCGATGCCATATCCCAGACATGGTCTTACACACTATCTCAAATCAATGCCTTCGTCCCAGACGAGGTCTTACATGAATTCCACTTCACACATTTAGTGCCCACTGACCGATCTCGCACTCATAGTGTTCGGTTAAAGGAATTCGCACACACACAGTGCCTCTAATCATTCACACACATAGTGCTCTTATTCATTCGTTATTACACATTGAAATGACTTAACCAAGTCTATAAACATCATGTATGTACACTTGTAAACATATCATCTCATTTAAATTTGAATTCGAATAGTAATGAACACTTAAACTTTGCTCAAATTACCGGCACGAAGCCTACTAGGTACGAAGGCCCGAATACACGTCACCAGCATGATTGCTCTTCGGGGTTTAGCACGGATATATCACTAGCACGAATGCTCCTCCGGGACTTAGCCCGGATATATCACTAGCACGAATGCTCCTCGGGACTTAGCCCGGATATATCACTAGCACGAATGCTCCTCGGGACTTAGCCCGGATATATCACTAGCACGAATGCTCTTCGGGACTTAGCCCGGATACATCACTAGCACGAATGCTCCTCGGGACTTAGCCCGGATATATCACTAGCACGAATGCTCTTCGGGACTTAGCCCGGATATATCACTCTCAATTCTCATGTACATATACACATATAGCAATACGCATTAGTATATCATTTACATTACTTGAATGCAAACACAGCATGCTTATCGACCATTCAACTTCCAGTTCCATAGCCACATACAAAAATCACATTTATAGTCATAACACTCCTTCATAATTGCATCACTTATACCCTTATAATTCAATCCAAATCGAAATTCAAATACGAGTACATGATATGTACCTGATCAACTTAATAATCTAGGCATATCTAAGTGAAGTTATATCGCAAATTCTCATAGTCAGAAGCTTGCTATAGCTCGATCGGGATCAAGATTCATTACAATACAGCAAACACATTTTAATAGCCAAAAATCATCACACTATCATTTTATCACTTTATGGCATGTATAAATAGACTCTCGCGTGCTACGTTAGTCCTAGAATCGACTAAACCGTAGCTCTGATAACAATAAAATGTAACACCCCTATCCCGTAACCGTCGCCGGAATAGGTAAGGGGCACTACCGGACTTGTGACTCATGTCAGAACAGTAAAATTTTAAACTTTTTCTTGAAATAAAGATCATTCATTTAAATAAGTACTAAGCACAGCCAGAGATAAAATTTAAACTTCACTAAGTAAACATTCAAAAGATGCCATTTTCGCATGGCTTATATACATTAACCAAAAATATTCTTCCGCCACTAGTCTATTCCATACATGCCATAAGATAATCCAAAACGTAGCAGTACCAAACAATGGATAGTGATAGTGTGACTAGTTGCTGATGATCCCCGAGCCTGTAGCTTCCAAATGAGATCTATAAAACAGAGGAAACAGAGTAAACGGAGTAAGCATTACAATGCTTAGTAAGTTTTAAGCAGTGTCAACAGATAACGATCAAATTATAACATAGTTGTTCGTATTTTTATTTCACTCTTCCTTCGGGCATACCATCCCTTTACCGAATATGCACATCTCATCATATACAATAGGCAGATAAACTTTCACATAAAAGTGAGCTCATGTGACAAGATATATCGTATGATTTCACATAACCTCTCACACTGATTCGATGTCACATAGTCATAGGAATAGTCTCATAGATTGCTCTCGTATGCATCACATAACTACCTTATGATTTAGTGCAAATCAAGCTCACATATAAACTTGGAGTACATACCTGTTTAACCTTTCGCATTGAATATATTTATAAGCAATTCTTATTACGAAGTCTTATAGCTTTAACCTCTACTCGGATTATCGGTGAGACCTTTAGCTCAGACAAAATCTCCACACAAAGTTATCGGGTCTTACCCGGACAAAATCTCCACACGTAGTCATCGGGTCTTTAGAGCTCAGATATGGTACGAGCACGAAGCTTACGGATATTAATCAGTGATAATATTCTCGCATAAAGCCTGTAGGGTTTTAACCCGGATATAGTACTGACACAAATGCCCTTCGTAACTTATCACATTTATACACTTTCACATCCATCACGTTGGCCACTCGGCCCTGTCACATATATACACTTTCACATTCATCACATCGGCCATTAGGCCTTATCGCATATATACACTTTCACATTCATCACATCGGCCATTAGGCCTTATCACATATATACACTTTCACATTCATCACATCGGCCATTAGGCTTTATCACATATATACACTTTCACATTCATCACATCGGCCATTAGGCCTTATCACATATATACACTTTCACATTCATCACATCGGCCATTAGGCCTTATCACATATATACACTTTCACATTACCAACCCTTTTATTCATACACAAAGATCAACTTAGCCAAAGGCCGGTAGCTCATTTATCAACTGAGCGAATATTTATTTGTAAGGGCTCAACTAATTCAAAGCACATACGAAACATACCTTAATGTTGGGATGTTTCAAGTGTATTAACTGAAATTTTTACAGCAAGATCATTCATTCCCAAATCACGTACCTTCGGAATTTAACCGGATATAGCTACTCGTTCAAATGTCTTCGGGACATAGCCCGGTTATAGTAACTCGCACAAATGCCTTCGGGACTTAACACGGATTTAGTAACTCGCACAAATGCCTTCGGATCTTAGTCCGGATTTAGTAACTCGTACAAATGCCTTCTGATCTTAGTCCGGATATGGTCACTTAGCAAAAGCCTTCGGGACTTAGCCCAGACATCATTCAAATAACCATGCACATTTAACAATAAATCATGGCACATTTGCATTTCATTTTCGTTAGCAAAACTCAAACACAAGACACTTATCATTCTTGCAATTTCGGCTCAATAGCCACACACAAAGAGCATGATTTTGATTTGCTTAAAACATGATCTAATCAAATCATAATTTAAGCTCTATTACTCAAGAACTTACAATATCATGATTTAGAATTCAAGTATGGGTTTAATCAATAGCTTGTGAGCAACTAAAACAAGTTTATCAAGGTTTACAACACAATCTCAAATCAGCACAAGCTGTTTTTCCTGAGCAATAGTCACTAAATTATTTATAACTGGAGCTACAAAACTCCAAATCACTTTCTGTTAATTTTTCCTGAATATAGACTCGTATATCTTCCATCCCTAAAATTTCCATAATTTTAGGTTTGGCCAATCAATACCAGATTTTTCTTAAAGTTTCCCCTGTTTCACTGTTTGACTAATCTGACCACTCTTCATTACGAATCAGATTTCTCATTTTATAGAATTCAAAATGTGTTGTATTTGATTTCATTTGAAACTAGACTCATTAAGGAGTCTAATCATATAAATTTTATCTTATAACCATTTTTTTACAATTTATAATGATTTTCTAAAAACAGAACAGAGGATTACAGTGTCATTCTGCACTGTCTCACACAACTTTAAATATCTCATTATCGGAAATAAATTTTCTTACACGGTTTCTTTTATAAGAAACTAGACTCATTAAGATTTAATTTCATAATTTATTCAGCCTCTAATTCAACTCCAACAATTTATGGTTATTTTCTAAATTCATGTTACTGCTGCTGTCCTAAGCAGGTTTATCACAATTTTACTCTTCTGACATATCCTTTTAGCACTTCATAATATCATATCCATTTGGCAACATATCATATCAATAACTTACCTATACTTCATAATAGCCATTAGGCTATATGCATAAAAATTTACAATAGAGTTATGATTCTTTTAATATGTGCTTAACATATCATACTCAATCACATTATAGGCTTTAATACTTAAAACTTACCTCGGATATACTTGAACGGTTGCGGAAAGGCTACTCAATTACTTTCTCTTTTCCCCTATCCAACTTCGACCCTCTTTGCTCTTGAGCTTAATATAAAACAAATAGATTTATTTAATTACTTAACCAATATCATTTACTATTTAATCACTTATCAAATAGGCAATTTAATTTAATACATGTATATCATATAGTTAAGCTACAAATGACCTTAATAACTAGTTATTTAAACACCATATATATATTCCCTACTCATGCACAACCGAACACATTATTAGGCTACAATTATTCAATACTACAATTATAGCATTATCATATAAATAAACCCATAATGACCTAATATACTTTCTTGTCGAACCACAATTAAGGCACAAACTAATCATTTCAATGTAAGATACAATCACATACATTGTCATTGCATCCATTTCATAATAATTAGTACCCACTCGAATATATATATTTTTGCATTTTAGCAAAAACACATTCCCAACTAAAGCATTACTCAAACCGATTCATTTACCCAAGTATCTCATGCACTTACACAACAAACAAAATTTTCAAATTGAGCTAATTACATGACCGATTATACCTCATAACTATCATCATTATCAAACCATTTCCAACACATTTAACACTTTGAAAGACACCCAATCAACCCATAACCGAATGCATCATTTCAAACCAATAACAAATATTAATTCATGGGCTATGAAAGGAGCTTAACAATTAACTCAAATTCACATAAATTATCAAGAAATAAAAACAAACATACCTCCAATTAGAAACACCAAGGCCGAATATCCAAGAACCTTTTGTTTTACTTGTTCTTTAAATTTCGGCAAAATGAAAGAAGAATGGATGAAAACTTTGTTTTTCTCACCTATTTTCTTTTATTAATTATATAATTCCTCTTATAATATCATTAAATATTATAATACTAACATGGAACCATATAATATTCATTAGGTTATCATTTTATAATACAAAACACATATTTTATTTATCAACATTCATCATTGTCGTCCACTAAGTTAATAGTGGTCCATTTGACATGCAAGTCCTCCTTGTAATATACCATGCATTATTCAGCCCTCTAAATTCTTCCTATCACATTTTTTTTTAAAAAAAAATTCGGCACCTCCCTCTAAACATACACTAATCTCAACCTTCAAGTTAACAACAATTTATCACTCTTCATATCCTAATATACCATCCCTTTTTATGGCATAAAGAAAGAAAAGAAATATTTACCAAGAGTTTCAAACTACTTGGCCAAATATCAAACCTCCAAACAACCAAAAATTTAACTCATGGAATGAATAGAATTTGAACAAATCACCTAAATTATACATAAATTTTCAAGAATTTCAAAGTACTTACCTCTTTCTAAATGTTCTCCAAGCCGAAATCAAAGAAAGAAAATTTTCCTCTTCCTCACCTCAAGTTACGGCAATGGTGGAGTGAGGATGAACCAACTTTGGTTTCTCCTCCCACTCACCCAATATTTTATTAATCTTTAATCATTATTTCATTTTTGTAATATTAATTATTAGCAAAAATAATTATTTTATACATAAATCCATAACATGGCCGGCCACTAACAAAAATTTTGACTAATTGACATGCAAGTACATTTTTTTAACCTCATGCACAATTAGATCCTTTTATAATTACCTATCCTATTTCACAAAAGTCTCACCTAAGTCCCTTCTTCAAAATTTCACATACTAATGACAAAATTAATGCATGAAACTTTCACACATTCATATTCACATAAAATAAACATAGAATATGACGGTTAATTATTTTTATGACTCGGTTTTGTGGTCCCGAAACCACTTTCCAACTAGGGTCAAATTAGAGATGTCACAGTAGGAGGGACTTATTCTATATCGACCAACCATATCCCTCTACATCGATTGTGGTATATCCAATACCATCCTTTATAGAACAACCAGTTACGGTGTACGTTTGACTGTATCAAAATATACTACTCACGATGTTGGGATTATGATGATCTCAAGTCTGAGGATCGTATACATATTAATCACTATGAGTAATGTCATGACAATTACATAATAATCCAAGAAACATACTCATAATGGGTCAGTCCAATATGTTGTTCTCTAACACACATATTCATGCATCGATTCTGATATTCCATATCAATGATAACTCTTTATCATCAATCAACTACATGTTAGTCTTAATGCATTATTGTTGTCCTATCCAACAATAATACTTGACTAAGGATCTTTTAAGAATAATCATATTATTCTTAGGACATTAGAAAACATTTTATTTATACACACAGAAAAGAAACTGAAATAATAATGGTAACGCCTTATATTAATAAACACGATAAATCAAGTATGTTATTACAACCATCTCATGATTGATCTTTGAGCATACTCTAACAGCCTGTACCTTCGATTTTGAAATTGTTACAGATTTTGAATGTTGCCATTGATGAATCTAGTGATTTTTTATGTTAAATGATGAATTTGAAATATAAGTTGTTATTTAAAAGTATTTTGTTAAGTGATTTTTGATGAATTTATTGATTATGGACTAAATTGCTAAAATAATAAAAGAACAAGGATTTGATGTGAAATTGTTGCACAAATGAGCTGAAATGGAGGCCATGAATATTTAACTAGTGTACAATTTCAATAAAAATGGTTAATTTGCATGTTTTACGCTTAGGGACTAAATTGAATAAAAGTAAAATGTTAGGGGCAATTTTGTACCGAAATGCCGCACATAATCAGAAGGTTGCAACTTAGCTGCCAGATAACAGGCTTAATAACCTTTCAGACAGTTCCTCCAAATATCATCAACCCACTCCGATGCAATGCAACATACAAAATATGTTATGCCATTATGCAATTAATAGTACATACATTCAGATATTATAAGTCAAGCTCGGTATAGAAATCAGACAGACAGATCACATATATAGGGGTCTAAGTAAACCTTATTGACCCTACAGTACGTCCACAGTCGACTTGGGCAACCCATGCAACCTTACAGAACTTTTCAAAAAAATTTGCTCATACGCCCATGTGGCCCACTCGCCCCAAATTTTCCTTGGCCATGTGATCCATTTTTAATTTAACCCGTGCTAGTTAATTATTCATATATGTTTTCACTATTTACTTATATTTTGCTTCAAAGTTGTCTACTTGAGTCACTATTAGTAAATTATTTTATCATGAGCTACAGAATTCAAAATTAAGATTCGCTTGATGTCTCTAAAACTAGACTCAAATACCTTTCTACCATAAAATTTTTAGAATTTTTGGTTTAGCCAATAAGTACAATAAAATCTTCAAACTTACCCCCGTTCTGCTATCTGACAGCTTCGTCCCTTCTTTGCTAAAAATTAATTATCTCTTAGTACAAAATTTGTATGATGTTTCCATTTATTTCTATTAAAAATAAACTCATTAATAATTTAAAAAAGTAAAATTTAACACTTAATTATTTTTCTCCATTTTTTGATGATTTTTCCAAAGTCAGAACAGGGGAACCCGAATTCGATCTGATCCTATCTTACAAAGTTTATTATACCCCACAATTTACAATTCCATTACTTACACCGTTTATTCTATAGAAACTAGACTCAATCCATATTTTGTTCATCCTCTAATTCGATTTCCACAATATATGGCAATTTTTTAAGTTAGCCTACTGCTGCTGTCCAAACAGCAAGCAATTTTGTCTTTTTGCCAAATCCATTTTTTTTGCATTTCGGGTACACACCAGGTTTTATTTCATGCTAAAATAGTCCCCGAGCACTCCAAAGCCTATAATCAAGATACTCAGCATCAGTTTAATAGATTTACAAGTGAATTGACGACTAAGAATGAACATAAACCAAACTTACGACCAACGATAACCCTCCATTTAACTATTGTTAAGACGAGAACACCGAATTCACTAGTCCGAGCCTCCCTCTACACTCAAATTACAGAGAAAAAAATTACCTTGTCAAGAGATTCATGATAGAAACAAATAGAAACACTTACTGAAACTAAGCAAGCACTAACCGCGTGCCAAAACGAAGGAAAATAAATGGATTAGGGAAAAATAAAGAATAAGAAAATGAAGAGAAAAATGGAAAAACTTAGAGAATTTTGGCAAGAGGAGAGGGAGAAGAATAGACGGCAGAATTTTTTTGGAAAGGAGAGTCAAAATTCGATTATGGGAAAATAAAATAAAATCCCGATAACCCCCAAAATCCCTTAATCTTCTCCCCTAATTACCACTACACATCCACTACTCAGAATCCGCCTATTACGGAACTCTATTCCAAAATCTGAGCAAAAAATAATACCCTTGCCTGCATAGGGATTCGAACATAAGACCTCCACCATAATAACACACCATTTAACCACCAAACTAGCAGACTCATTCTGATGTAATTTACCCAACAACCAAATAAAAGCCTACTAAACAAGAGTAAGCCCTAATTCATTCAAAATACCAAAATTTGCCCAAGCGAAGGCTGGAACTTGGGACCTTCCAAACACTCCTACAATACATAACCACTAAAGCTGACAGATATTTGTGTCATATTTTCACAATAAAAAAATTAGAAATGTTGGGGAGTTACAACTCTACCCCTTAAAAGAAAATTTCATCCTCAAAATTTTACTTGATCAGAATAGATGAGGATATTACTGACACATCGCATCCTCAGGCTCCCACGTGGCCTCCTCAATGGTATGATTACTCCACAGAACCTTCACTAAGGGAATAGACTTTTACAAAGGACCTTTACATCATGCTCCAGAATCTGAACCAGCTCCTCCTCGAAGGTTAAGTTTGGCCTAACCTCAATTTCCTCAAAAGAAACAACATGCATGGGATCAGAGCGGTAGTGCATCAACATCGAGATGTGAAAAACATCATAAATGCGGTCCAACTACGGAGGCAACTCCAACCGATAAGCGACAGGTCCCACACGTTTCAAAATGCGGTAAGGTTCAATAAACCGAGGGCTCAGCTTGCCCTTGCGGCCGAAACTCAGAACCTTTTTCCATGGCGAGACCCTCAGAAAAACTAAGTCCCCCACGGAATACTCGATCTCACGTCTCTTTAAATCTGCATACGATTTCTGCCTAACAGAAGCCACTTTCAAATGATCCGGATTCAATCTAACCTTATGCTCTGCCTAAGAAACCAACTCAGGACTCAAAACATGTCTCTCGCCCAACTCAGTCCAACATAAAGGAGTGCGACACTTACGAACGTATAGTGCCTCGTAAGGTGCAATCTGGATGCTAGACTGAAAGCTATTATTGTAGGCAAACTCCGCTAACGGCAAGTACTTCTCCCAACTGCCTCGAAAATCAATAACACAACTCCTCAACATGTCCTCCAATATCTGAATCACCCTCTCCGACTGACCATCTGTCTGAGGATGGAAGCAGTACTAAAGTCTAATCTTGAACCCAGAGCCTCATGAAGCTTCTTCGAGGACTGAGACGTGAAACAAGGATCCGGATCAGAAATGATCATGACAGGTACCCCATGTAGTCTCACTATTTTCGATATGTAGAGCTTAGCTAATTTCTGAAAAGAAAAGTTTGTCCTTACCGAGATGAAGTAAGTAGACTTGGTCAATCAATCCATGATGACCCAGACAGAATCCTTCTTAGTGGGTGTTAGAGGCAACCCACTAACGAAGTCCATCGTTACTCGCTCCCATTTCCATAACGATATCTTAACCAGCTGTAGCAAACCTGAAGGTAACTGATGCTCAGCCTTAACCTGTTAACAAGTCAAACAACAAGCAATGAAGTCGGTAACCTCATGCTTCAACCCTTGCCACTAGTACAATTCCTGAAGATCTCGGTACATCTAGTTTCTGTCGGGATGCATACTATAGGGACTACCATGCGCCTCTCTTAGAATCGACTGCTTTAAATCCTCATCATTTGGTACACAAATTCGACTGTGGAAACAAAGTACCCCATCACTGTTTATCCCAAAATCAGTTTTGCCACCATTCTCAACCTGACAAAAATGCAACTTGAGAGACTTATCCCCCAACTGTTTACCTCGAATCTGTTCAATCCATGTCTGTTTGACATGAAGTTCTGCCAATAGACTTCCATCGTCAAATAGGCTAAGTCGAGCGAACATCGCTCTTAGATCATTCATAGCCCTACGGCTCAACGCATCGGCCACCACATTGGCATTGTCGGAATGATACTCAATGGTACAATCGTAATCCTTAACTAGCTCAACCCATCTACGCTGCCTAAGATTTAACTCCTTCTGAGTGAGGAGATACTTGAGGCTCTTATGATCAGTGTAGGTAATACACTTCTCACCGTACAAATAATGCCTCCAGATTTTCAATGCAAAGACTACGGTAGCCAACTCCAAATCATGCATCGAATAGTTCGCCTTGTTGTCTTAAGCTGACGAGACACATATGCAACTACCTTACCATCCTGCATCAGCAAACATCCCAAACTGACATGTGATGCATCACTATAAACCGTGAACTCCTTTCCAGGTTTAGGCTGTACCAAAATAGGAGCCTTAGTCAGTACAGTCTTAAGCTTCTCAAAGCTCTCTTGTTGCGCATTAGTCCAGTCAAAAGGTATACCTTTACGTAACAACTTAGTCAAGGGTGCTGCGATCAGCGAAAATCCTTTGACAAACCGTTGGTAATAACCTGTCAGCCCCAAAATGTTGTGGATCTCGGACACATTCTTAGGCTGCTTCCAGTCCAATACAGCCTTAATTTTTTGAGGATCGACTCAAATCCCCTTAGCAGACACCACATGACCCAGAAATGTTACTTCACGTAACTAGAACTCGCACTTGCTGAACTTAGCATAGAGTTGCTTTTCCCTCAGAATCTGAAGAACAATCCTAAGCTGCTCGTCATGCTCATCCTCAGTCCTCGAATAAACCAATATGTCATCGATGAACACCACTACAAACCGGTCAAGGTAGGCTGAAATACTCGATTCATTAGATCCATGAAAGCTACCGGTGTATTAGTTAGTCCAAATGGCATTACTAGAAACTCATAGTGACCATAACGAGTCCTCAAAGTTGTCTTATTCACATCAGCCTCCTTAACCCTCAACTGATGATACTCAGAACGCAAGTCAATTTTGGAGAACACAGACGCCCCTCGAAACTGGTCAAACAAATCATCAATCCTCGGAAGTGGATACTGGTTCTTAATAGTCAACTTATTTAGTTGTCGGTAGTCGATACACATCCTCATGGATCTATCTTTTTTCTTAACAAATAGTACCGGTGTTACCCACGGTACACACTAGGGTGAATGAACACACGATCCAATAACTCCTGAATTTGAGCCTTGAGATCCGTAAGCTCCTTCAGTGCCATTCGATAAGGAACGATAGACATCCGAGCTGTACCAGAGAAAAGCTCAATCCCAAACTCCACTTCCCAATTCGGAGGTAAACTCAGTAGCTCCTCAGGAAAAACGTCTAGCAAATCCCTCACAGTTTTGATGTCCTTAACAGTAGAGTCCCCAGAAGCGAAAACACTTACGTAGGCCAAATACGCCTCACATCCCTTACAAACCAGTTTTTCAGCTACCAGTACAGAGATCACGTTAGCCAAGTAATTCCGATGTTGTCGAATCACAACTACTTCATTACCCCAATCGCACAGTCCAAACTGACACAATGCTTGACCAACCAGTCCATCCCCAATATCATATTGAACTCCCCAAACGGAAGCTCCATCAAATCAGCCAGAAATACTGTCCCTTGAACCTCTAAAAGAACATCCCTATACAGTTTCCTAACTCTAACAGATTACCCCAACAGGCTCAGCATAGTCACCTCACTAGAAGTACTCTTAACCAGAATCCCTAGGTTTTTGGAAACAGAACAGGCAACATAGGAATGAGTAGATCCTATATCTATCAACGTAGTGTAAGGCACATCAAAAATAAGAAATGTACCCGTGTAACGTCCAGAGCATCTCTATCCTCTCGACGACGAGTAGCATAGACTAGGGTCAGCTGTCTCGCCTCAACCAGTCCAGCACCTCTACCCGGTGCTCTCTGCCCTCAACCGATATCATTACCACCCCTAGCCTGACCACGGCCCTTAGGCGGCTACTGAACTACCTCCGATGGCTGTGCAGTACTAGAACCTGCAGCTTGCACCTGATCGGCCCTCAGTGGACACTCTCGAACACGGTGCTCAATAGACCCACATATTAGACAAGCCCTATTCATCCTCCAACATTCGCTCGGATTGCGTCTTCTACAATGCGCACAAAGCGTGATCCTAGTAGGTACAATAGGGGCCCCAACTCTAACTGGCCCACTAGATCTAACCTTTTTCTTAGGCCTTATCATAGAACTCAAAGGCTCTGAATCCCTCTTATTCTTGCCTCTCTCCTTATCCCGGTTTTGGCGCCTAGCGCGATTCATCTCCTCGGTGATCTTCGCCTTTTCTACTAGTGCGATTCAGAAACTCACGTCTTTTAGCCTCAATTTAGCTTGCCCCCACATATTTACATTGAAAAGTAGACTTACAGAAATCCCAAGTCAGTCGTTCAGGCTGACTGCCCTCATTAACGGTCAACCACCATTGGTATGCTTCATCGCGAAGCAAGGAACTAGCCCCTTTCAATTTTTGTTCAGAGGTAAAGTCTAGATCGTCCATAATTCTTTCCATGGCCTCTATCCAATACTCAGACACACTAGGGGTGACCATAGTTAAACCCCTAAATAGCTCAGTCTATTGGATCGGAGTCATTCCGCAATCGACCCTCGACCCCTAAATCTAGTGTTGGGCCCAACGACCCTCTCTAATATCCTCAGCATAGCCTGGGACAAGGTGTCGTCCTCGGTCATGCGATCATGAGACCCAGTCTCTGTAGCAGGTGAAACCAACGTCTCACTCGTGTTCAGATTTGGCATGCTACCTAACAACGAGGACTTCGCTCGAGCCCCTCTACGGCCTCTACCTCGGCCTCTAGTACCTCGTCCGTAGATACCTCGTGCACTCATTGTAGAATTCATAGCTTATTTGTGTTAACAACTTTATGAATCAGTTACAGTTTTGATATCTACTAGTAAATATTTTATACAAAACAGTATTAGAAGTTTAGAGTTTGTTATCACGAATCGCAATCTTACTACAATTTTCAGTTTTGCTACTGTTTTCAGTGTACATTATCTATAGTGTTCTCAATACACTGTACTACATATAGTAGTTTCAGAATATGCTACTCATATTTTCAAAAACTTATCAGAGTTTTTAGAACACTTACGAAATTGGCGCCAGAGACTCGGTGTACCACATACTTAGTAAAAAATATTTCAAACCATTTAAAAATTATCTCTTTAAAACCAAGTTTTAAAACCATAATCCATAGCCAAGTTTTGCAACCTAGCTTTGATACCACTAAATGTAACACCCCAAACCCGGCCTAGACGTTATGGCCGAATCTGGCGATGTCACGTGGAAAGGTATTTGAAGATAAGATTGTCGAGTTTAAAAACTGTTATAGTAAGTTAGCTTCTATTTAATTCAAAAAAAACTAGTTGATTTGTTTTAAAACTTATCTCTTAGTGGAACCTTTTGTAGCCAATTAATTTAGGGAAAATCGTTTCTATTTACAAAAAACCTTGGTTTTAAAAAAAAAGACCATGTTTTAAAAAAAATCCATAAAAACAGTATAAAGTCCCAAATTTAAAGCCAACCAGACCATAGTCCAGAAGAAACATAAAAAACCCCAAATAAGCAATAAATTCTACGCATTAACAGAAAATAGTCTAAAATTTACGTTTGGCCACCGTCGAGTCCTCCGCTGCACCAACCCGTCAAATCTGGGGATTAACTGTACAGATTAAATAGAAAAATGGTGAGTTTTTTCCAACTTAGTGTGTAATGCCCACAGAAAACATGCATACAGATAATCAATAGAATTCAGTTAGATACAGTCTGGGGCCCGTGCCCATCACAGAATTAGTTTGGGCTTTAGCCCATTCAGATACAGTCTCAGAAATACATTAGGGCCTTGGCCCATATCAGATACAAAATGCAGATACAGTAAATTATAATCCTACCCACCAGCCTCTACACACCATCTCTGTCCAACCCTACACATCATGTAAGGATTAAATCAAACCAACCATCCCTAGACACCATGCTGTAACGAAATGCGGCACATAATTAGAAGGTTGTAGCTGAGCTGCGATATAATAGGCTTAGTAGCCTTTTAGACACTTCCTCCAAATATCATCAACCCACCCCGATGCAATGCAATATACAAAATATGTCATGCCATTATGCAATTAATATTACATACATTCAGATATCATAAGTCATGCTCGGTATAGAAATCAGACAGACAGATCACACATATAGGGGTCTAAGTAAAGCTTACCGACCCTATAGTAGGTCCACAGTTGACTTTGGCGACCCGTGCAACCTTATAGAATTTTTCAAAAAAATGGGTTCACATGCCCATGTGGCCCACTCGGGCCAAATTTTCCTTGGCCACGTGATCCATTTTTAATGTAACCCTTGCTAGTTAACTAATCATATATGTTTTCACTATTTACTTATATGTTGCTTCAAAGCTGTCTACTTGAGTTACTATTAGTAAATTATTTATATCATGAGCTACATAATTCCAAATTAAGATTCGCTTGATGTCTCTAAAACTAGACTCAAATACCTTTCTACCATAAAATTTTCAGATTTTTTGGTTCAGCCAATAAGTACAGTAAAATCTTCAAACTTACCCCCGTTCTGCTATCTGATAGCTTCGTCCCTTCTTTCCTAAAAATTAATTATCTCTTAGTACAAAATTTGTATGATATTTCTATTTCTTTCTATTAAAAATATAGTCATTAATAATTTAAACATGTAAATTTTAACCCTTAATTATTTTTCTTTCATTTTTGATAATTTTTCCAAAGTCAGAATAGGGGAACCCGAATTCAATCTGACCTTATCTCACAATTTACAATTCCATTACTTACACCGTTTGTTCTATGAGAAACTAGACTCAATAAGCTTTAATTCCATATTTTGTTAATCATCCAATTTGATTTCTACAATTTATGGCGATTTTTCAAAGTCAGCCTACTGCTGTTGTCCAAACAACAAGCAATTTTGGCTTTTCGCCGAATCCCTTTTTTTTGCATTTTGGGTACACACCTGGTTTTATTTTATGCTAAAATAGTCCCCGAGCACTCCAAATCCTATAATCAAGATACTCAACATCAATTTAATAGATTTACAAGCGAAATGACAACCAAGAATGAATAGAAACCAAACTTATGACTGATGATAACCCTCCAATTAACTATTGTTAAGACAAGAACACCGAATTCACTAGTCGGAGCCTCCCCCTACGCCCAAATTATAGAGAAAAAACATTACCACTTCAGTCGTTAAGGGATTCATGAGAGAAACAAAGAAAAACACTTACCGAAACTAAGTGAGCACTAACCACATGAAAAAATGAAGGAAAATAAATGGATTAGGGAAAAATAAAGAATAAGAAAATGAACAGAAAGATGGAAAAACTCAGAGAATTTCGGTAAGAGGAGAGGGAGAAGAATAGACGGTAATATTTTTTTGGAAAAGAGAGTTAAAATTCGATTATGGGAAAAAAATCCCGATAACCCCCAAAATCCATTAATCTTCTCCCCTAATTCCCACTACACATCAACTACTCAGAATCCCCCTATTACACAACTCTATCCCAAAATCTAAGTAAAAAATAATACCATTACCTGCATAGGGATTCGAACACAAGACCTCTACCATAATAACACACCATTTAACCACTAGACCAGCAGGCCCATTCTGATGAAATTTACCCAATAATCAAATAAAAGGCTACTAAACAACAGTAAGGCCTATATCATTCAAAATACCAAAATTTACCCAAGCGAAGGCTTGAACTTAGGACCTCCCAAACACTCCCAGAAGACATAACCACTAAAGCTGACAGATATTTGTGTCATATTTTCACAATAACGAAATTAAAAATTTTAAGGCATTCCATAAGAATTAAGACATGTTTATATGAAACTCAATTGGATAGTGATACATGGAAAAACATGATATGTTGTGATGGATGATAAATACAATTGAATCATACTCAAGTATAATGGTTATCCATGTCAAATTATGAATCACGTATAATTGAACTAACATGTCTTGTTGATGCGTTAGGGCTTATGCCAAGCTTGTGGTTATGATTGATGTTTATGGTTATGCTTGTACTATGCATACAAAATGGGTAAGAAAAGGAAATGAAACGGTAAGTACGTAATTAGGATGTATTATGATGTATTATATGTGAGCAAATTGCTTATGCTATGGATAAATACACTGAATCGAGAGTTAATAATATTGTTTAGGCTTATGATAAGCACTGGAGAAGGAATGAAAAAGTAAGTAAATAGAAAGATATATAATCTTATAAAAGGGATTGATGATATATAATATGTCTCATGAAATCCTATCAAGTTATGAATGGTCACTAAATGTGTGACATTAATAAACTTACACATTAGTGAGTTGATGATCATATCGATTTATGAATCTTATAACATTGGCATAGATTTATGTTTATTCTATAAAGTTTAATATTGAAATGGAATATTATGCTTAAAATTTATGCGAGCTTACTAAGCATTCATTACTTATGTAGTTTTTCCTTTACCTTATAGATTATCAGAAGCTCAATCGAGTTGGAAGCTAGTCAGAGATCCATCACACTGGCAATCAATTTTATCGATAGATTTTTTTATGCTTTAGTCGCAGTTATAATGGCATGTATAGGTGCTTTGTGCTTGATGATATGACCACTATGTTTGGTTTGTAAATATGGTTTTATGATTGATGACATTTTGACATTTTTGGACTTGATGGCTAATGTTGAAATGTTTTAGTGATGATACGTATTGAATGGCCAAAATGGCATCCTTGTGTGTGATATTGGCATGTAATGTTGCTTTGAATTTGTGTAACTTATGTTATTTTAATGCCTTGATGGTTGGTGTGCTTTGGGAACTTTGAGGCTTAATGGTTGGTGTTATATGATCAAATTGATGAATGATTTTAAGGCCAAAGTGGTATGTGTTGGCATGTTTGCAAAGTGATCATTTAGGGCATGTTTTTATATAGGATTTAATCAAATATGTTTGGTTGAATTATGACCATTTGGACCTAAGTTTGGTAGGTATATATTGAATGTTGGAAACATTTAGTAATGGTTAGTTTTATGTCATTTATATGATTTTGATACATAAGAGAAGTGGTTCAAATGGTAAAGTTATTTTTTATGGTATGAATCTAAATTGGTAAGGTTGGTATGTGTCAAAAGTGGTATGTTTTGGTATGGAAACAACTTAGTTGCTAAATGGTTAAATATGTACATGTTTAAGTATGTTTAATGTGTGTTTGAGGTACCTCTACGGCATATTAGTTGAATGAAAATTGGTCATTTTATGCGTAGTTGAACATGTTTTTTATTTAGTCTCGAATTTCCCGTGGACTAAATAAAATACGCACATTTTATGTGTAGTTCACGGAAAAAGGTGGACATTTTATGCGTAGTTGAGGTACCTCCACCTTTTTCCGTGAACTTGGAAATGGTTTTTATTTAGTCCCGAATCATTTCTAATGTGTTTCTAAGGCCATGAAGGCTCGATTAAGGGATATATGTATGTGTTTGAATGGGATATAATGTGATTCATGAAATGATTTAGAATGAATGTTTTGATTTTATGATTTTACGGTAATGTTTTGTAACGCTAATTTGGCGACGGATACGAGTTAAGGGTGTTACATCAAGAGTTTGTATAAGGGACTATATGCTTGAGCTTGAATATTATTGCTATGTTTTATGTTATGTTTTGTATAAGTTGAGTAAATGTTCGTTGTATGATGTTAACTTCCGATAATGCTCTGTAGCCCTATTCTGGTGACAGATACGAGCTAGAGGTGTTACAAGGTAACCTAATATTGTTCTGTCGTGCAAAATCCTGAAAGATTAGGCCCGATTCTTGTATCAAATGTATCATCCAATCCATCTTTGGATGACTGCTCTCTCCAACATCTTGTTGAGCGTTTGAATTTACTTTCCTTTGAGACGAAGCCGGAGGTTGCCACCTCTTATAGGCGTTTGTTCCACTCTTTTATCTGCTTTGTCTAAAGTTCAATATATTGTGTAAATAAAGTGTCGTCGATGATGCTAGGGGATGGATTTATTGATTGTTCTATGGATGCCATCAGAACACCTACTTTTTTGCATAAAGCTGACACCAAGTGAGGGAAGAAAACTCCTACGTTCTTACCACTGATGCATCTCTTCATATTTTGATAAATCCATTTCCCAATGCATATCTATTTTTTTGAAAAATAGCATAATGCAAAACTGCTCAGAAGGTAATGACACTAGACACATTTAAAGCAGGAACAACTTGTGTGCATAAAAATTGCATTAAATTTTAGCTTCAAAAAACATTATAGCTTGATGAAAGGAGGTTGGGATATTGGTACCTGGGCGATATTTCCATTCGCCCCTTCCTTCTGTTAAAAGGTTTATATTGTTATCCATATCTATGTCTTAAAAATACTTTAATCCAATTTCATCAATAAAATCTTTTTCATAGTATAGAGCATTATAAAAGTCACAAATAGTTCAAGGGGTTATTCGTACTTCTTTCCCTTGCACAGGTACCACTTTCCACATATGACCTTCAATATTTTTAGATTCTTGGTCCCTTGAAGATGCATAAAACTCTTCAATGACATGGACCACAACGATATCTTTTGGGATCATCAAACAATGTTCCCACCTATGATATCTAACTAAAGGCCATATTTCCTTGAAAATAATCATCAACGGATCAAATCTTCTCTCTTGAATGAAGGTTTTTCCTTAAAGTTCTACAAAATATTCTTCAACATTTGGGTTTGAGAAATTAGAAGGGTTCAAAACCATCGATGATTCCAGTTCATTAGTTTTTCAAACCTTCCTAGGAGGCATGGTGTTTTTAGATTACAACTAATAAAGTACCAAGCAATTAATTTCAAAAGAACAAAAAAAATTAGGTTAAGAATGATTGGTTGTTTAACGTCACAACAATATTGTGCAAGCGTACACTATCGATGCAATTATAGTAGACAGATATGGGTCTGTTGTATATCAATCCCACAAGGATGGTTGTCTTTTTTTTATCAATGTCAGTACAATAAATGAAGAGAAATGAGATAAATTGTTGTTGAAGCAATAACTTGAAAACAATAAGATAACATATGATAATGATAAACTGGGATCCCCAACGTGAATATTCAATAGAATGCTAAGTGCTCACAAGGTATAACAGGATAGGTGATTGTCGATGCATTAAATTGCAATAAATATCTTACCAAGCTTAACTTCTATATTTAATTAAAGACTTAAACATGCACATTAGCCACACCTTCTGATGATAGCAATGGAACACTATTAAGAATAAGTGGATTAAATTCCTCTAATCCTCAAGCAACTTCCATTGTCATGCTTGTTAGCTTGAACTATCGCTGCACCTTCCAGTGTCAGTGACTGCAATAACACTTTCGTGCTAAAAAAATTCAAACCTAAAGATTAAGTAGTAGAAGCAAGATTGAATAAAATAATATTTAACCCATAAATCATGTGTACTTCCATACTAACATGAAATAGAAGGTAATCAACAGCGTTTAGAGAAGAAAAAATAAACGAAACAAGTGGAGACTTAAATCTCTCTAGTCCCTCTTATGTCACACTCAAGGCTCCTCATCAAGAGCTAGTCTGCATCCTTTTCACATCGGTTCACCCATAGGAGACTTAATCCACCATAGTCGAAAGCTTTAAAGGATTGGTTGAAAAAGATGATAATACAAAAGCTCCCCCTTTTTCTTTCTTCCCACGTGAATCTTTATATTTTCCCCCTAAATTGACCAAGTGTCCTTTTATCAGAATTATGTTGTCTGTCTCTGTACGTACAAGTTAGTTGTACCAAAATAGATATCTTATGCATTTTTGTTCCTATTGGATAGCTGTCAGGTGTGGTGACAATTCTGGGTCCAATCTGAAGATACTCATGCAGCGACATCAGTACCAAAACATGACAAAAATAAGGATAAATAAGCTAAGATTCACTAAGTTATAAAATGTAAATTACTAAACTAAAAATGCTAAAATATGTGCTAAAGACAACTAAATGGGAACAAATTAACCAATAAGTAGGGAGAAAACATATGTTCTTTCTAGTACTATCACACCCCCAAACTTGAGTTTTTACTTGTCCTCAAGTAAAACAGAAACTAGCAAGGCGACACAAGAATTTACTAAGGCAAATGATCATTCTAGCAACTTGAATCGCCTAAAATCCCAATGAATGAGTCACATTCAGATGATAGAATATTGCATCGACAATACATAAGTATGAATGAATAAGATTGCAACTTCACCAAAACCAGCATCATGCTTTAAATCCTAAATTCTATCTACCAATACAACATTTGTTGTACAATGTATGTCTCTTTTTTTTGTGATAAAGGGATATTGTTGCATTACTGTACCCTTGTTCCTGAGAAGTAACGATGGGGTGCAACAAACCCCCAAGGAGTACATAATTGCACCAACACACACTCATGCAGCGGAAGCCTTTGGCCAGATTCATTTTTCTAATGCTTGCATTGGAGTGTTCCCCATTTAACATTTCAGAATAAACCCACTTTGGAGTGTCTCTTATTCATAACTATATGTATAAGCAATTATAAAAGGCAAATTCATTCAAGATTCAATGAATGCTACTAGTCATCCGTTACTAATGCAACCTAAATCATTCATCAAAGAATTGAAGATGAAACATTCAGTCAAATTTATCAAACTCATTCATTGATAATTTACATGATTCAAGAATTAAGCATCAAATGTAACAAAAAGTTTTAAACACGTTTGCATTAACCACAAAAAACCTTGAATGCTTCATTAAACTCACAGAAAAATTGAAAAGTGGGTGTATTTCCAAATCCCATATGCATTCCCCCAAACTTAAAGTTTCCATTGTCCCCAATGCACTAACATTAAATGCGATGACAATAAAATGCAATGACAATGTGCACTAACAAAATGAAAATTACAGCTACATGCAATGCATGAATACTACAACTAAAACTTAAAATAAACTAACTCAGTTTTCCTCGGCCATCAATGTGGCTACATAATGTTCTTCTTCCTCCTCTTTTTCTCCTCTTTCTTGCACTTTTTGTCTTTGGAGCACTTTCTTTTCTTTTCTTTCAGCTTCGGACTATCCTCGGATTGCTCTTCAGTTTTTGGCATTGCCCCGACATCATCGACTGCTTCTTGTGTAGGAGGAGTCACTTGGAGTGGTCCGGTAGAGACCACAATAGCCAACGAATTATGGTGTTCCTCCCTTGTCACCTCTATCGATTTTGCCGGTCTAGCTCCATCTTGCTCCAAATTACCTTTAGTTGTATCCACAAACTCGGATGCAATGTCAATGTCCTCAACAGATTCATTCTCAGCAGGTTCTGTTGTAGTATTGTCTTCGTCAGCTTTCTCGTTCACAACTTCAATACGGACGTCCTCCTTTTCCACAGTAACTTCATCCTCAATAGTAGGTGCTTCTTGACTAGCAATAAAGTCATCCTCGACCAGGCTATTAATCTTTCGTATGCACTCCTCAATGTCCCTTGAGTCTTCTTCTTTCATAACATCAGAGACATGTAAAATGGAGGGGTATTCCATCGATATTTTTCAGTCCCTTAGGTCATCTTCCTCGGAGGAGGGCTCATACTCTCAGATAATCGGTGGGAACACTAGAAATTTTGGAAGAGGGGTCAGGCTTAATTGACGTAATGTGGCTACAATAGAATTCTTATAGGCCCTGGTGTAAGCGTAAAATAAATTTCGTGATCTATCCATATCCTCTATTATAGCGACAAGCCTGATCTGCTTATTGCTGATGGAATTGACCAATTTCTCGATATCCTTCATTTTGCACAGTAATGATGTTTTGGCCGTCAAGTTTGTTCCCTTGCTTCCTGCTTTGGTTTTTCCCTTCCTTGTCTTGCTGGTTTCTGCTTCCTTCATAGCTGATGTATCATTGCCACAAGTCATTTTTTCAAGAGAGGCTTCATTTATTGGGCCTTTATTTTCCAAGACCTCATCATCATCACGGGGATGATCCCTTTCTGCTAGCACAGTACCATCATTAACGATGGGAAAACCAAAATTCCATTTTTCCTTGTGGCACACTCAACAATTTCCTGATAGAGTATTGCATCGACATCAATTTTTTTGCACTTGACAATTAAATGTATTAGGCACATTCTACAAGGTTGACTGTGGTGCTGTGAGTAGAGGGTAGTAACCTGCAGTTGATAAAATGAAACCATATTTTTCTCAAAATTGTCAGGAAGTGACAGTGTATCTATAATTCTTTTCATGTGAACCCATCCATAATGCTCCTTCGACACATAAATCCTTCACCAACTGGTCTGTTTTTTTGTCTGTGATATCTTCAATAAATTTGGAGTGTTCATCAACATCTACCTTAGTGTTGTACAACTCATTTATTTTTGTAGCATCCCACGGGATTAAACCTTCTCAAACAAAGATAAACTCCAACTCATGGTCTTAAAGGTTAGCGTAAAACTCACGTACTAATGAAGGAGAATAACTTCCAGGATATGTGTAGAAAGTCACCCACTTCAACTTAGAAATGGTTCGGGATGCTTGTTTTCCCAAATCTTACGATTGCAAAAAGAGAATGCCTTGTTCTTGGTGGAAGTTTCGCTTTAAGATGTTTTGAAATTGGTCTTTGGCCACTTTCGTTAAAAAGATCACCAGCTCTTTTTTTTCTGTCGGCATGGAAAATTCTGGCTCACGAACTGTAGTTTTAGAGGATGAGTTTTCTTCAATAGGGTTCATTACTTTCTTGATTGATCCTATCGTTCTTGCCATATTTTGCTTACTTCGATGAGCGAAAATGGTTTAAGGTGTAAAGGTATGAACTTGGGGAAGAGTAAGTGAATAAAAATGGTTGCTTGGGTGTTTTACAGTCGGCACAATGAAGAAAGGTTTATAGTGACTGAAAGAAGAAGATGGAAAGACATGATTTTTGTGAAGGGATATAAAGCTGGTGGGAATAATTATGTCCAATGAGAATTGTGCCCGCTTAGACAAATTAGATGGCTAGGTTGCTTTTGATCAAACGATAGGATCTAAAATTTTTAATCTGTCTTCATTTTTGCTGAGTGAGACGTGACAGTACAATAGTACAAACTACGTTGACAATAAAGCCCAAGTGCGTCGACAATGGTGCCTAATTATTCTACAAATATATAGACAAATAGAAAAAGAATAAATCAGATTTGAACAAAAATAAAATAAAATAACAAAATGATAAATTCACTAAAAATTGAAATTTTTCGACCAGTTTAATGGTCTCTACCTGCTTGTTCAATTGCTGGCCATTCACTTTGAATTGGTGTCCATTATTTAAATCTCTGATTGTGACTACACCATGAGAAAATACTTCAACAAGTTGGAAAGGTCCAGACCAACGAGAGCACAATTTACCCGTATGCAGCTTTAGCACAGTGAAGAGGGGTTTATAGTGAGTGAAAGAAGAAGCTGGAAATATGTGATTTTTGTGAAGGGATATAAAGCTAGCGGGAATAATTACGCCCAATGAGAATTGTGCCCGCTCAGTCAAATCACACAGCTAGGTTTCTTTTGATCAAACGATAGGATCTGAAATTTTTGATCTATCCTCATTTTTGCTAAGTCATACGTGACAGTACAATAGTACGAACTACGTTGACAATAAAGCCCAAGTGCGTCGACAATGGTGCCTAATTATTCTGCAAAAATATTGACAAATAGAAAAAGAATAAATTAGATTTGAACAAAAATTAAATAAAATAACATAATGATAAATTCACTAAAAATTAAAATTTTTCGACCAGTTTAATGGTCTATACCTGCTTGTGATCAGTATTCCCAAGATAATGTTTCAATCGCTGGCCATTCACTTTGAATTGGTGTCCATTATTTAAATCTCTGATTGTGATTGCACCATGAGAAAATGCTTCAACAAGTTGGAAAGGTCCAGACCAACGAGAGCACAATTTACCCAGGTGCAGCTTTAGCACAGTGAAGAGGGGTTTATAGTGAGTGAAAGAAGAAGCTAGAAAGACGTGATTTTTGTGAATGGATATAAAGCTGGCTGGAATAATTATGCCCAATGAGAATTCTGCCCACTCAGACAAATCACACTGCTAGGTTGCTTTTGATCAAACGGTAGGATATGAAATTTTTGATCTATCCTCATTTTTGCTAAGTCAGACGTAACAGTACAATAGTACAAACTACGTTGACAATAAAGCCCAAGTGCGTCGACAATTGTGCCTAATTATTTTGCAAAAATATAGAAAATAGAAAAAGAATAAATCAGATTTGAACAAAAATGAAATAAAATAACATAATGATAAATTCACTAAAAATTAAAATTTTTAGACCAGTCTAATGGTCTCTACCTGCTTGTGATCAGTATACCCAAGATAATGTTTCAATCGCTGGCCATTCACTTTGAATTGGTGTCCATTATTTAAATCTCTGATTGTGACTGCACCATGAGAAAATACTTCAACAAGTTTGAAAGGTCCAGACCGATGAGAGCACAATTTACCCAAGTGCAGCTTTAGCATAGTGAAGAGGGGTTTATAGTGAGTGAAAGAAAAAGCTGGAAAGACGTGATTTCTGTGAGGGGATATAAAGCTGGCGGGAATAATTACGCCAAATGAGAATTGTGCCCGCTCAGAAAAATCACACGGCCAGGTTGCTTTTGATCAAACGGTAGGATTGGAAATTTTTGATCTATCCTCAATTTTGCTGAGTCAGACGTGACAGTACAATAGTACGAACTACGTTGACAATAAAACCCAAGTGCGTCGACAATGGTGCTTAATTATTCTGCAAAAATATAGACAAATAGAAAAAAATAAATTAGATTTGAACAAAAATTAAAATTTTTAGACCAATTTAATGATCTCTACCTGCTTGTGATCAGTATTCCCAAGATAATGTTTCAATCGCTGGCCATTCACTTTGAATTGGTGTCCATCATTTAAATCTCTAAATCTGACTGCAACATGAGGAAATACTTCAACAAGCTGGAAAGGTCCAAACCTATGAGAGCACAATTTATTCAGGTGCAGCTTCAGTCTAGAATTAAATATTAAAACTTGTTGACCCTAGATAAATTGTCGTTGCAAAACAATTCTGTCATGCCATCATTTGGTCTTTTCTTTATAAGTTATCGCGTTTTCATTGGCATTTCGCCTAATGTCCTGTAGTTCAGTGATATCTAACAGCCTTTTCTTTCCAGCAGCTTCATAATTCATGTTCGCTTGCTTAATTGCCCACATTGCTTTGTACACCTATTCAACTGGAAAGTGACATGCTTTCCCAAAAACTAATTTATACGGTGACATCCCTAATGGAGTTTTGTATACCGTCCACTGTGCTGATAAAGCGTCATCCAGTCTGGAATAGAATTCTTTCCTTGAAGAGTTCACAACCTTCTCAATAATGTTTTTAAGTTTCTATTCGATACTTCGGCTTGCTAATTAGTTTGCAGATGATAAGTAGTAGCCATTCTATGATTAACTCCATATCTTTCAGTGCGGCTGCCATTTGGTTGCAATGAAAGTGTGTAACCTAATCACTAATTAATGCCTTTGGTGTGTCAAAGCAGGCTAGTATATGCTTGTGAAAAAAATTAAGTATTGTATTTGCATAATCCTTTGGTACTACAACAACTTCAACCCACTTTGAGATGTAGTCAACAACTACTAATATCTAAAGATTTCCAACTGAACTTGGAAATGGTCCCATAAAATCCATACCCTAAACATCAAACAATTCAACCTCCATAATTGGCTGCTACAACATTTCACTGCGTCGGGATATAGAATTAGTGCGCTGACACCTACCACATTGATTCACAAAATTGTGGGCATCTTTGAATAATAAAGGCCAGTAGAAGCCTGATTGGAGAACTTTAGTGGCAGTTCGCATGCCATCAAAATGACCTCCATAAGGGGTATCATGACAGTGCTTTAGGATTGAAAGCATCTCTTTTTCTGGAACATAATGCCGAATGATATTGTCATTGCATACCTTCGATAACTTGATTCTTGGAACCCTTGCAGTTTTCTGTCTTGATGTAAAATTCTTGCAACAGTAAGATCCAGTGTATCAGTCTTGGTTTTGCATCCTTTTTCGCAAAAATATATCTCAACGCTGAATTATCAGTACATACGATAACCTTTATGCCAAAAAGATAAGAACGAACCTTGTCGAAAGCAAAGACTACAACCAACAATTCTTTCTCCGTAGTGGTATAGTTGATTTGAGCCTCTGTAAGAGTTTTGCTAGCATAATAGATGACATGAAATATTTTTCCCTTGCGTTGTCCTAGAATAGTACCCACACCATAGTCGCTTGCATCACACATAACTTCAAAAGGTTGTGACCAATCTGGTGCAACGACAATGGGTGCATTTACTAGCTACCTCTTTAATTGACTGAATGCCTCTATACATGCATCATCAAAGAGGAATTTTTTATTTTGTTCCAGCAATGAGCATAAGGGTTTTGCAACTTTTGAGAAATCTCTAATAAATTTCGGTAAAACCCCGCATGCCCAAGAAAACTGTGAATGCCTTTCACATTTGTCGGTGGAGGTAATTTCTCAATGATTTCCACTTTAGCTTTGTCTACTTCAATGCCTTAACTAGAGATGCAATGGCCTAACACTATGCCTTCAGTTGCCATGAAATGACATTTTTCCCAATTTAGAGTAAGATGTGTGTCTTCATATCGCTGCAATATTTTATCCAAATTATAAGCACAATGATCAAAATCATTCCCATAGACTAAAAAGTCATCCATAAAAACCTCAAAAGAATCATCAATCATGTCCGAGAATATTGTCATCATGCACCTTTGGAATGTGGCTGGTGCATTGCAAAGACCGAAAGGCATACGACAAAAAGCAATATCAATCTGATTGTACCCAAAATAGCCGTATAAGAAGCAGTAATAGGCTCTTCCAGCAAGTCGGTCTAACATTTGGTCAATGAAAGAAAGTGGGAAGTGGTCCTTCATTGTGGCAGCATTAAGCTTGCGATAATCCATACAGACTCGCCATCTTATAGGAATACGTGTAGGAATTAATTTGTCTTTTTCGTTACTGACCACTATGATGCCACTCATTTTAGGAATGTACTGCACTGGACTTACCCAATTGCTATTAGAAATAGGGTATATAATTCCAGCATCAAGCCACTTTATAATTTCTTTCTTAACAACTTCCTTCATCTTCTCGCTTAATCTTCTTTGCTTCTCAACCAATTGCTTGCCTTCATCATCCAACTTGATCGTGTACATATAAAAAGATGGACTAATGCTTTGGATATCGGCAATAGTCCAAGCAATAGCTCGCTTATGTTGTTTTAGAATATAGAGAAATTTCTCTTCTTGAGTTACATCCAATATTGCAGAGACAATAACGGGAAGAGTATTGTTATCACCAAGAAAAACATATTTAAGCTGAGTAGGTAGTGGTTTCAATTCCAGAGTAGGAGCTTCATCGATAGATGGCTTGAAAATTGGAGCTGTTCTGTTGGCCAAGTCTAATGATTCAATTTGCCATCCATGTTTGAGTTCAATATTATTAGCTTCAACCATGCTGTCACTATTGTTTAAGAATTCATCATCAGATGTCACTGCAAACTCCTTAGACAGTATTGTGCTTTAGGCAGTGAATTCTTCCATAATTAAACAATCTAGAACAGCAACAGTATGGCATTCTTCATTATCATTTCGTTGAATAGATTTGAAAACACTGAAGGTAACGTGTTCATCATTAAGTTGCATGATTAGTTCACCCTTATAAACATCAATAAGAGTTTGTCCGGTGGGTAAAAATGGTCGTCGTAAGATTATGGGAACCTCTTTGTTTGCCTCGCAGTCAAGTATGATAAAATTAGCCAAAAAAATAATTTATCCCCATGAACTAAGATATCTTTGATTTGCCCTTTAGGTTGAGCCAAAGATCGACCAGCTAGTTGCAATGTCGCTACAGTAGGTTTCATGTGACCTATTCCCAATTTTTTGAAAGTTGATAGCTACATTAGGTTGATACTAGCTCCCAAGTCGCATAAAGCCTTGCCCAAATAATGTTTGCCAATTGAACATGGGACAATAGCTCTCCTAGGATCTTTCATTTTGGGGGGCAACTTATCTATCAAAACAACACTGCAGCCCTCTATGAGTGCAATAGTTTCTATATCATTGAGCTTCTTCTTTTTGGACAAGAGCTTCTTCATAAATTTCCTATAATTTAGAATTTTCAAAAGAGTGTCTACTAAAGGAATATTGATCTAAATTTGCTTCAGTGTGTTTAGGAACTATTGGTACTACATATCCTGTTCATTCTCCCTTAATCTTTGTAGGAAAGGTAAATTTGGAGATGCATCTAATTGCGATGATAGTTTTGAGGGTGAGACATTAGGCATGAGACATTAGGCATATGAGTGACAATTTATGGAATTTCTTTATCTGTTGCCTCGATAAGCTTTTCATATTCAACTATCTCACTAGAAGTCATTTTAACTATAGTCTGAGGTGCGACCGTAGAATCTGTTGTTCGCCAACTAGTTTGTTTGCCACTCCTAAGCATGATCACCTTGCATTGTTATTTCCCTCTCAGATTGGGATTTTTTGTGTTGCTAGGTAGTCTGCTTGGTGGTCGAGTATTTAGATTTGAAGCAAGTTGTCCAGATTGTGCCTCAAACGTCCAAATGGAAGATGAATTCCCCTACACAATAACTTCTATGCGAGTCATATGTTCCTACATTAAAGCTTCAAGAGCGGCTAACGGGTCAGAAAGAGAAGCTTGCGTGTATTATTGTTGTCGATATTTTAGAGCATGTTGATTTGGCATTGAAGAGTGTTGTGGCTGCGTCTAATTCTAGTGTGGATGCATCTAGCTTTGTTGTGGATGCATCTGAGTGTGTTGATTGTTGTTCTACTGTTGTTGATTGTAATTCCCTTGTCTTGAATTATAATTGCCTTGAGTAGATATATTCCCATATCGAAATGTCGTGGATGTTGCCATAAGAATTGTTACGGATGTTACTGACATAAGAGACATTTTCTGCATGTTGTGGACAATCTTCATAACTATGGTTGTCACTGCAAATCTCACAACAAAAGGTAGGGACATAACTTCTTGAGTGATTTTTATGGGTGCAACGTCACTAGTCCTTTGTATATGTTTTATCATATTTACAAAAGAAGAAACTTGAGCGCTAAGTTAAGATATTGCATCCAGTTCAATAAATCTTGGAGTAGCTTTTGCTTATGCAGCTCTAGAGATTGGATATTGGTAATCATTCTGAGCAATTCTCTCCAGAATTACAATGGCATCATTATAAGTACAATCCAGCAAAGGTCTATTGGTTTATGCGTAGACAAGATTTCTTATGTGTGAATTTAGCCCATTATAAAAAATCTCAATTTGTGTTTCCTATTGAATGACATGCATGAGGCAACGCCGAAGTAGAGATTTATAACGTTCCTTTGTTGTGTGAAGATTCTCATGTCCAGCTGCTAATAAGTTGTAATATCATTTCAGAGATAAGCCTTCATATTTGGTGGGTTAAATCACAAAACAAATTGTGTTGCTAGTGCATCCCAATAAGTAATTGATCCAATAGGTAGCCCAAGGAACCAAGTACGAGCTCTTCCTTGCAGGGAATAAGGGAATAATTGAATCTTCAAAGCGTCATCAGGAATGCCTTGTTGACTAAAAGAGGCACAAATCAATAAAAATAATTTCAGATATTCTTGTGCATCTTCATGCGGCAGCCTAGCATATTGCCCATTAGAATTCAACATTTGAAACATTACGGGTTTGAGTTTAAATTTTCCAGTTTGGATTGATGGCCTAACAACTCCCAGTTGTAAGTAATCCAAGACAGGTACTACAATATCTCGTATAGTCCTATTTTGTAAAGCCATATTCCTTTTTTCTCGAAGTCTCCTTCGAACGGTTCTTTCAATTTTTGGCTCAAAATTGGCAATAAACTTCAGATTGCTTCGGCTCATACAACACTTAAAATAAAATGTGTAAATAACAACAAAAATAAAACCAATTAGTAGCAACTGAATATTATGAAATAAAACCAATCAAAAATAAACATCAAATAAATGTCATCCCCGGCAACGACGCCAAAACTTGATCAGCTGTGTAACGTCACAGCAATAATGTGCAAGCATACACTGTTGATGCAAGTATAGTAAAAAAATATGAGTTTGTCGGATATCGATCCCACAAGGATTGTTGTCTTTTGTTTATCAATGTTAGTGCAATAAATGAAAAGAAATTAGATAAATTGTCGTTGAAGCAATAACTTGAAAATAATAAGATAAAATATGAAAATGATAAACTAGGATCCCCAACGTGACTGTTGATGCATTAAATTGCAATAAATATCTTACCAAGCTTAACTTCTATATTTAATTACAGACTTAAACATGCATATTAGCCACACCGTTCGATGATGGCAATGGAACACTATTAAGAACAAGTGGATTAAATTCCTCTAATCCTCAAGAAACTTCCATTGTCATGCTTGTTAGCTTAAACTGTCACTGTACCTTCAAGTGTCAGTGACCGCAATAAGACTTTCGTGCTAAAAAAATTTAAACCCAAAGATTAAACAGTATAAGCAAGATTGAATAAGATAACATTTAACCTAGAAATCATGTGTACTTCCATAGTAACATGAAATAGAAAGTAATTACCAGCGTTTAGAAACGAAAAATAAAATAAACAAGTAGAGAATACTATTCGCAAACAACTCGACTTGAATCTCTCTATTCCCTCTTGTGTCGAACTTAAGGCTCCTCATCAAGACCTGGTCTGCATCCCTTTCACATCGGTTCACCCGTAGGAGACTTAAGCCGCCATAGCCGAAAGCTTTAAAGGATTGGTTGAAAAAGATGATAATACAAAAGCTCCCCCTTTTTCTTTCTTCCCACGTGAATCTTTATATTTTCCCCCCAAATTGACCAAGTGTCCTTTCATCAGAATTATGTTGTCTGTCTCTGTACGTAAAAGTTAGTTGTACCAAATTGGACAGCTCATGCATTTTTAATCCTATATGGATTGCTGTCAGGTGTGGTGACAATTCTGGGCCCAATCTAAAGATATTCATGCAGCGACATCAGTACCAAAACATGACAAAATTAAGGATAAATAAGCTAAGAGCTACTCAGTTATAAAATCTAAATTATTAAACTGAAAATGCTAAAATATGTGCTAAAGATAACTAACTGAGGGCAAAATAACCGATAAGTAGGGAGAAAACATATGTTCTTTCTAGTACTATCAAAGAACTCCTTAGTTCGTGTAAGTCATAGAATTCTTCGTGGGGTTCATTTGTTGTTGTTTCGTTGAGTGTTTCCCATTTTTTCCTTGCCCCAAGTAAGATTGAAGGAAGAAAATTTTCTAATAAACTAAGAAGAAGAAGTAAAAAGAAAATTTTTAAGGTTTAAAATGGAAAGGGTTTTGAGTTTGAGAGATTTTGGAAGAGTTTATGATATTAATAGAGGTTTAGAATTGGTGATTAGAATGTTTGTAGGTTAGAAATTAATGTTTTGGGGGTTAAAAATTGGGTAGATTAGATTTTATCAAATCGGGTTGTGCAATCACGTCCGGTCAACCCTGTAAAAAATTGCAGCGATGTCACAACACAGGGGTTTCGTGTCGCGACATCCCTGTTAGCTTGTTGTTGTCATAATGTTGGGGTTTGATGTCGCGATAGTAAACTCTAAATTATATAGATTTTTACAGTTGTTTATATCACCTTTTTACTTCAAATTTATGCTAATCCTAAGTATTTTGTATTTAAATTGGGTGATTTATGTTCATATTGAGACAATGAGAATAATTTTAATAAAGTTTGAAATTTTATAATTTTTGTTTTAATTTTTCATGGTTTCATTATTTTATGTTAGATTTTTTTTATGTGTTTTAATTGTTGCAGTAGGACCATTGAATTTATAAGAAGGGAAGCTTGTTGAATTCATGCATGGATATGAGTTAAAATCCACCTCAATTGGACGACAAAGACAACAAATTGAGCATTCAATCCAATTGAAGTTGTCTTGATTAACAAGGGTAAGCCTGATTAATTGTATCACAAAACTGTCCAAGTAGGGGGAGAGGATCCCAAATTTATCTAAGGCATGAAGAGCAGCTAAAAAATAGTTTTAGGATATATAATTTGGAGGTCCCTACACTTTTAAATAAATTAGAAATCAACTTTCAACTTTTGCCCAAGAAACTATCCACCTCCTTGCATGATTCATGCTTGATTACCATCAACTCCTCCTTCCACAATTATGGCCGATCAAGCAAAGGAGAAACCTAAGGGATATTCAAGCTATTTTCACTATACTCCTTAGCCACCCCTCTACTATAAATACCACCCCTTACTTCCCATTCATTCATGATTCAATAATCATTCATTCACCCCTCATCCTTCTCTCAATTGTCTCATCTTTTCCTTTCCCCTCTTCCATTCATAAGACATCCATTTCTCCACCTCTTTTAGCTAGCATTTTCCCTTCAAGAAAACCATTTTTGGTCGACCACCTTGAGGAGCAGTTTATGGAGAATCAATCGTAAGAATTAGAGGAAGCTTCCACGATTACTCACCAAACTTATCAAAGAGTTTCTTCTTCTTCTTTTTTCTTCTTAATTATTCAAATATATTTGCAAATTGTTTTTATGTTTTTCCATTAACTATGATAGCTTAATTTTGTTTAGCTAGAATGATTACATTAATATTATGAAGTTCATTTGATTCATGTTTTTGATGTTTTGTGCCTCAATTGTTCATGCTTTCAATTAAACTCATGTATGTATTTCATTCATTAAAATGTGATTGAATGCATTAGAATTAGTTGACCAATCCTAGCCAAATGATGATTAATAGAGGCAATAACTGAGAGGTGCATGATTGATTTATATCCTAGCCTGATTATATTAAAGGTTCGTAATAACTGGAGAGAGCTCTATTACCTTGCATAAGTTTTAGATTTGTGTGACTAAAATGATTCAAACCTAATCTGCCCCTGTTACTTCACATAAATTCTAACAAACCCTTAGTTAAACATGGTCATGGTAATATGCATGTTTTTCTAAGTATAAGATTTCGAAAGATCTTATATTAGGTTTCAAGTTAATGAAAGATCGATTTGCCATGGAATATTTTCTGGAACATTGTTAAACATGATGAAAGATGAATTGAGTTAAATGTTGTAATTGTTCTAGCTTATTCATGTTATTGTTTTTAAACTTGTGGATTTTCTGCTAAACCATTTCATTTCATTCATTTCATTTAGATTAATTAATTTGTATTTAGTTAATTTTAATTTTATCCATCACACAAAAATTATTTTGTTTTCTTACCAACTTGTAATATTTAATTTTGTAATTATTTGATTAACATATATTGTCCCTGTGGAGATGATAACTCTTATACTTATTGCTTGATAATGACTGTGTATACTTGCACAAACCTATGTGTTACAACCATAGACTCTAGACTTTTGGATTTCTGGGCATACTGCCTTTGATGTCATGACATCGAAATGATTTTTCAAATTTTTGAATTTTTCCCTTGGTGTTGCGACACAGAGTTACCATGTTGTGACACTGGCTCTATTTTCACCCAAAATTCCAATTTCTAGAGTGCTATGATTTCAATAAAACATGAGTTTAATAAAAATGAAAGCCTAGACTAAATAGTTAGCTTAATATACAATAATTTACAAAAACATAAATATTAATTTAAATAGTTTAAGTTTACTGTCGAATTCGTCTGACAGCATCATTTTATTATTCGGTTCTATCAGTATTAGTCCATCGCTCGTCGTGCCACTCCACCTTTGTCCACTGATTTATTTCTTTAAACCTATTTTTTGACCTACATGAACTAAAGAAAGTACGACTCTTCACTTGAGATTGTTAGAAATAGATAATTCATTGTAATGCTCCCCTGACTTCCTCAGACCTTCCTCAGTTTGTTGGTGACCACACTTAAAACTTTATGTCTCACCATTTATTTTCATGGTTAATTTATTTTTTCTAAATCAATAGTGGACCCTGTGGTGGGTAGAAATGGTCTACCTATCAGGATTGGTATTTCTTGATCTTCCACAAAGTCCAGAACCATAAAATCTGTTGGGATGATAAAGTGACGCACTTTGGCTAACATATCTTCCAATACTCCTTTCGGATGCACTGAGGATCTTTCGACCAACTGTAGTGTTATCTAGGTATTTTTTAGGTCCCCTAACCCAAGTTATTCAAAAATGGATAAAGGCAATAAATTAAGACTAGCTTCTACATCACATAGAGCTTTATTAAAGTGAATGCTCTCTATCTCTATGGGAATAGTAAAACTTCATGGTCTTTCAATTTCTGAGGAACTTGTCTCAAAATAATAACACTATAGGAAGCACTTATATTAACTTGTTTGCCTACCATAAAATCTGTTGGGATGATAAAACGACGCACTTTGGCTAACACATCTTCCAATACTCCTTTCGGATGCACTGAGGATCTTTCGACCAACTGTAGTGTTATCTAGGTATTTTTGAGGTCCCCTAACCCAAGTTATTCAAAAATGGATAAAGGCGATAAATTAATACTAGCTTCTACATCACATAGAGCTTTATAAAAGTGAATGCTCTCTATCTCTATGGGAATAGTAAAACTTCATGGTCTTTCAATTTCTGAGGAACTTGTCTCAAAATAATAACACTATAGGAAGCACTTATATTAACTTGTTTGCCTACCTTAATTTTCCTCTGCCTAGATATAATTTCCTTTAAAAACTTGGCGTACTTAGGAACTTTCTCAATAAGTTCAATCAAGGGTAGGTTAACATATAAAGTTTTGAACAAGTTTAGAAAATTTATGAACTCTTCTTCATCCCACTTTTTCTTCTATTCTAGCCTTGAAGGGAATGGTATCTTCGTAACAACAAGATCTTTAGTTGTTTCTATCTCTGGCTCTACTATTGGTGCAACTACTTCCTCTAGTTTAGGTTCATTGTCAGCTTCTAGGGGTCTTCCTTGAAGATCATCAATATTCACTGTATGCATCTCTTGAGTTAGCATCTCTGGGCTACTCAGTACTTTACCCGAGCAGAGTACTATTTCTTTTACGTGCTCCTTCCCTTCTCTATGAGGATTATTTTCAATATTACTGGGAATACTTGCGCCAATTTTTCGTTTTATATCTCCCATCATGCTCATCAATTGGCTTAATTGATTTTCCAGTTTAGTCAATGTTCTCATTGAATTGGTACACTTAGACTGCAACTATTTTACATATTTTCTCATTTACTTCATCTCCCCCTCGAATCTATCCAGACGTTGACCACATACAGTATGGTCATTTAGGTTGGCCCTTTCCTGAGGTTTCTGCAAATAAAGAGGTTGGTAGTTACTATTTTTAACTTGGTTAGAGCTATTACCTCCTCCTTGGTTTCCTCCCAATCTCAGGTTCGGGTGGTCTCTCTATTTGTGATTGTATGTAGTCTAATAGGGATTTCCACCCCTATTTCTGATGTAGTTCACATCTTCAGTGGGATTGTTGATATAATGGAAGAGTGGTTTATCTCCTTCATAAATAGATGGTGCACTCTTCTCATCCTCTATTTGGTTGATTCTATCTACTAGTTTTTTATATTTGTCATCCTCCTAGACAGCCTTCACCGTAGATGCTCTTTGGCCATATGTATATTCTTTAGTTGGCCACTAGTATGAATTCATCGCCATACTTTCTATTAATTTTTATGCATCCTTGTACGTTCTGTTCATCAAGGCTCCTCCTACTGCTCCATCTAATCCTGACCTCGAATACACATCCAACTGACTGTAGCAAATTTGTAGTTGTAACCATTCAGGCAATCCATGGTGTGGGCACTTCTAAATTAACGTCATAAAATGCTTTCATGCTTCGTGAAAGCTTTCCCTTTCTAACTGTTTGAACATAAAAATATCCTTTCTTAATTGGACCGTGTTACTAATAGGGAATAACTTTTGTAGGAATTTCCCCACGAGTTCATCCCATGTCATGATTGATCCTCATGCCTGCAAATCTAGGCATGAAAAGGAGTTATCAATTAATGAAAAGTGGAACAACCGAACATGAATAGCGTCATCAGTGAACCCATTGTATTTGAAGGTATCACAAAGCTAGTGGAACCGTTTTAGATGCTGACTAGGATCCTCCATCATTGTTCTGTGAAACTATAAATTATTCTGAATCATTTGGATCATAGAGGGGTTAATCTCAAAATTAGAGGCCGTGATGGTTGGCCACGTTATACTCTCTTAAACCATATCCAAATTTGGTAGCGCATACTCTCTCCGAGTCCTTTCATTACGCGCCATGTTTTTATTTACAGGTAGCTGTAGTTGTGGTAGTGGATCTTCTTAATTATTATTGTCAGCCTTGTCGAACAATAGATTCTCATGTGGTATGTTTCCTACAACAGGTGGTGGATTATGCATTTTCTAAAGTTGTTGTTACTGTCTACGATTTCTATGTATTATTCTTTCGAGATATGTGGCTGGCTCTATAGGCATTCCCCTACTACGACTCATACACTAAACCCAAAAAGATGAAATTAGTAGAAAAGAAAATTAAATTCATAACTATAACCTAAAAACTTCCTAATTATTCTATTATTGTGCAAAAATTGAAACTAATATAGTGATGTTGCATCCCCGGCAACGGCGCCGACAACGTGACCGCCTCCAGACATACCAACATCCAGAATAGAAATCCTATACAAAATATGTGAAAAAGTAGTATCCGCAAGTATACAGGTTTGGCTGTAATATAATTACAACAAAGTAGGAAAGTACTCAGGATTGTACCCAAGAGAGTCGAGAACTAAATCAATTCTAACATATGTATGAATAGATCTAACTAGTACTTTAATTGAATTATAGTACAAAGAATTAAAAGAATTTTTTTGATAAATTATAATAAAAATAATGAGAAAGGAAATAAAAGTAAATAAATGAAAATATGAAATCAAATAATCGAATAGATACCAAATCTGGGCATGGGTGATTAGCTTGCACTGGTAATCATAATCAATTGTCGTCTTGGGTTTCCTTGTAAATCAACTACTAAATACCCCAATAGGATCTTTTGATATGTTGACTAAAATATTGAGTTGGTAAGAACTACTTATCTTTCAACCTCACAGTCTAGACCGATTCAGGGTTAAGGTGTTCATGGATAGGCAATACAAAATTTGGGTTAATTCCCAGCTTGATGATTTCCTAGGGTTTAGATTCTTCCTTTCCTGAACAGTTGATCCATTAAGAAATCCCTACAAAATAGTTAATTATTCATACCTCCACTCACTAATCCCCATAGGTGGATTAGTTCCCTAAGGATCTAATAAAAAATATAAACTTGAATGGAAGAATGAACATAAAGAACAATTTCAAGAATAGAATTTAGAATAAGCCTGATTTATTTTGAGATTAAGCACAGAATCCTCACAGGGTTTGATAGTAATTCCAGAATCTGATTTATTCTCGAATGTAAATAACAAGAACAGGGATAAAATCTAAAACCTAAGAAAAGGGAAAAACTAAAGACTAAAATTAAAGTGAAAGTTATACAATAGTAAAATGGTGTCTATAACATATGCTAGTTAAGCCTATTTATAGACTTAGATTGGTCATCATCCTTAACCCTAGGTTAGCTGACATTCTTGAGCTTAAAATTGGATTGTACAGACCAAAATGCCCCTGGCTTGTATTAATTTCTCGTATAGAAGGATGCCGCGACACACTAGGTCCTGTGTCGTGGCATTGAGGGCAGTATACTCTTCTTCAGTGTATCTTCAAAGGTTTGTCGCGACATCCTCATGCTATGTTGCGACATTGAAGGTAGACTTAGAATTCTTTAGTTTTGCTCCCTATATTGCGACATTCAATGCTCCATGTTGCAACTTAGCTGTAACACCCCAAAATAAGGCCTAGGAGTTTTAGGGGTATTTTGGGAATTTTGGCCTAATCAAGCTCAGAATTTTGTAAGGTTGGTGCTCGACAATATTTTTGACTATAACATCTTAACTATTAAATCAAATTTTGATAGTGTGCTGAAAACCCTTAAATTTCGAAAAGGACTGATTTGTAATAAAGTCAAAATACTAGGCATTTATGATGCAGTTTTACCATTTTGTAAAATTGAACCTATTTCTTCCTGATCAATATGTTTTCACGTAGTTTCTTTTCCCCTTCATTGTGCTTATCGACCCTTTCCATTCCGTTGATCTTTAACTCAACTTTTGACCCCTAAACCATAATACATTGATTCCCTATCATTGCTAAGTCATTTAACATCATAAATCCCCAGGAAAAACACCTAAGACTCCATAGATTTCATTATAATCTCCAAATGTAGAATTGTTAGATTTACATCAAAACTCGTTCATTCATTTAAAAAAAGGGTAATAATTCATGTGTCCATTAATATTTAATGTTATTTAGACTCTAAAACTCAATTATTAGCCTTCAAATCACATGCTTTAAATAAAAGCCAAAAAATTGAACGATTAATGGTGGATTTTTAGATTTTGAGTCAAAACTTGGTTTTAAAGTGTTTTTCGAATTGTTTTAGCATGATTAGAAGGTTTTTAAATTTACGTTGAAGTTTCATGAATGATTACTCATGTTTTAATGAATTTTCTAAAAATTACCTAAAAGATGTCTAAAAATGTCGATACCATGAATTAAGTGGATTTGTTTAGTTTGAAGGCTGTAAATTAGGCATAGATGATTAATTAGATGAACGAAACTGATTTTAGGCATAAAGATTGAGTATAGTCTGAGATATTAGAATTTAAAATTTGTTGTGTTAATAGTTTAAGTTACATGGGAACTTAGCTCATAGCTTGTGTGTTAGTTGCTTCAAGTGAATTTTTAGTTGTTATTTGATTGTGGTTATTGTATGAGTTTTGTGTGTAAAGCTTCGAATTCATTAGAGCTTGCTACGAGCTAGGGAAGAGTTAGTTGAGCTTTCGGCAAAAGCATAAAGTGGTGAATTTATGGAATTACTACTCGTAAGCACGAGTCATGTGTTATTTGGGAATTTAGATGTAGCCTAAACCCCTACTCTAAGTTCTGAGTGTAAGTTTCCTTGAATCCATAATTATCTTGTGATTTTGTGGTTATGTATTGTGCATGAAAAGTGATATGTGAATATAGTTACTATTGTGTAAAATGCAATCATATACAAGAAATGAATGTGTAAAATATATGCTATATGACTATGCTAGGGTTTTGCATAATATGATAAGATGCAGTGATAGTGCACGAATAATCGATAAGGAATGTGTGTTGTTTTTGAATGTTTTGGCCTTGTGATTTTAGAACCATTGGATATAGTTGGCATGCCATAGGATTGTGAGTACTCACCTATATTTATAGTGGTTTTGGACATTAATGCTCTGGGACATGTTTGGAGGGATAAGGGAATGAGAGCTAATCTCTATTCAACGGGACATGTGGGGGGAAATAAGGAGAGTGTTAGCTATACGCTTCACTTTTGGGACATGTTTGACTCTATGAGTCTATGTGATGTATTGGACGCCTGTGTATTCGATGTGATGGTAGAGCTCACTAAATGTTTCATAATTCAAATAACAATTTAACATATTTTATGTAATCGTGTGCAATATGTTCTATGCTTGAATGAGTATCTATGCCTTCTGAGAGTGAAATATTAGACGATGATTGATTTAATACTACATGATGTTAGACTTAAGAATAAGATACTCGTGAGTAAATGATTGGTTGTGTTGCATGATGATATGTTTGCATAGTGAAAATTCTTTGCATTCACTGAGCTTGTTAAAGCTCACCCACTAATTTCAACATATGCAGATTAGTGACATCACAATGTGGGTGGTGTGGTTTTTAAAGGAGTGATCCAAGGAAGGATGGTTATTTATTGTAGGTAACTATTATTATTATTCGTATTGGGGAATTAGGCAATGTGGTAGAACCATTTTTTGTTATTGACATTTAAACATTTTGATTTGGCTTATAAGGTTTTCATGTTATTATTATGCTAGAATAATAGGCATTGATGTTGGCATGACGATTCTTGTTTGGATGATTAACATTCTGGACTGTTAAATTTAACCGTTGAATGATGAAATAAACAAAGTACTTAATGCATGTTGCTTATGAATTATTGGAAATTAATGATTCATTCTTCTATGCTGTATTTTTAGCTCCAATAGCAGAGGTATCGATATTTTACTTTCAAAATTGATACCTTTGTGAATTAAAATGTACAGGAAAACATAATAGGGATTTGGTATCGATACCTTATCTCGAGTATCGATACTTAAGACTAAAGTATCGATAATTTATAGTTAGTACCAATAATTTTTAACAAATGGGATTTTGGCTAAGAAACAATATGCTCTTTTGGTATCATTTTTCCAAGTGGTATCGATACCAGTTAAAGTAATATCGATACCTTAATGTCAGTATCGATACCTACGGACATTTTTATGAAATTTTGGTAAATAGGCCTTATGCATGATTTTAACTATATATAAGACTGATTAATGAAAGATTTGCGTGTAACAATGTTAATTAACTAATTGGACGAATTAAAACTTATACGGGTTAACAAAAAGAAGAACAGTTAGGTCAAATTAAGCTTTCCATTTGGATGTACATGACATGAGACAGTAGAGTGGCATACCGTATTTGGGCTTGGCGACCAAGCTGGGTATAGAGTGTTACATTTGATGGTATTAGAGCCTAGGTTAAATAACTCTTGGACCTAGGTGATTTTTGTGTGTTTAGAGTTTCAAAACTCACGAGTCTAAATCTCTCTATTTTCTTGATATTGGTGATGTACCTCTGATCGAGTGGCATGGAATTGTTTGAAATGTTCTAATTGAATTGTATGTGGGGTAGGAATAGGAACACATTTCCTTTAACCCTAAAATTTGTTGGAGGAACGAGACTTGGAATATTTCCAACACTCATACTGTTTATTTGTTTGTGCGTATGCTAGATTATTAGATATGCCTTTCAGACGTGTTAATATGAGAGCTAGTGCTCAGGAGAATGGTACACCCTCTGCACCTCTTGTGCCACCGTGTAGAGTCAAAACATACTTGATGAGGGTGTAGGCCCTTTGATTGAAGCCATGATAGGAGCGTTTTAGCAGATTGCTAGTGCTAACCCTGCTTCTGCACCTACAAATCCTGCATTGGTTATCAAGGTTTACCGCTTGAACGCTTTCGAGTGCTGGGTGGTAAAGAGGTTTCTAGAGTGAAAGGTATTAATCCAATCGTACCTGAATATTAATTGAAGGGACTTGAAAGGATCCTTGAGTAGATATCCTATTTTGACAAGGAGAAATTGGGTTGTGCTGTGTCCTTACTCGATGGTGAGGCTCATCATTGCTCAACTATAGTTAGGAGAGGTACTGTTACTGATAGGTTGACTTGGAGCTATTGTCGCAAGGCCTTTAAGAGGAAGTATAAGGGTGGACAATATACGGAGGCTCGTAAGCGTGAATTTTTGGACCTGATTCAAGGTGATTTATCTATGGCTGATTATGAGCTGAGTTTGTGGGACTTAGTCAGTACACATTTGAGATATTCTTTTAGAGAGGGCCCATTGTAAGAGGTTTCATTTTGGGCTAACCGTGAGATTTGGGTTTGTTTGGTAGCTTAGCTTATAAAGATGTTCGATGAGTTAGTTGAGAGAGATAAGGTTGTGAAGGAGACCTTAGCCGAGCCACCTCATTGTGGTTATTGGTTCTGGCAAGAGAGCTTCTGATAGTGCATCGGTCGATCGCCTAAGAGAGGGTATGATAGCCATGTCTTTGGTAGAGGTGTAAGACGTGGAACTCGACCAAGTCAGCCTAAGCAGTAGAGTAATATTGTTGTTAGTGCTAGTGGTTCAGCAGGTAGTTCTTGATGGTCGCTTTGTGTACACTATGAGCGTAGGCACTTTAGAGAGTATCGTAAGTTGACTGGTGGATGTTTCAAATGTGGTTCGAAAAAACATTTTCTGCGGGATTTTCCACTTAGGGTTGCGGTTTCATTAACTCAGAGTTCGACACCTATTACTGCACTTACTAGAGGTTGAGGTCATGGTAGAGGTAATGGAAGACTGATTAGGCAACGGATTGTTGCTCACACTGTTCCTACACAAGTTGAGTTCGGAGGTCGAGCTTGGGTTTATGCTATTAGGGAGCCAGAGGATCAGGATCCAATGTATTTGTATATCTTAAGTGAATTGACATGTAAGTTAAACATTCCTGTTGAGACTATTGGATTGGGCATGACTGTCATTAGTTCCTTTGGTAATAGTGTAGTGGTGAATAAAGTTTATCGTAGATGACCTCTTATGATCCAATGACATGTTTTCTCTTTTGATCTTATGGAATTTTTGTTTTATGGATTTGATGTGATACTTGGTATGGATTGGTTAACTGAACATAAGGATAGGCTAGATTATGAGACTAAGCGAAATACATTGAGGAATAGTGATGGGATGGAAATAGTCGTAGTGCGTGAAAGATCGGGTTTTATGTCAAATTTAGTTTCGGTAATGAGGGTTGATAAGATGATGGGAAAATGATTTGAGGCTTATTTAGCCTACGTGATGGATTCTGATAGTAAGGAGTTAAGAGTTTAAGATATTCGTACTATAGGGATTTTCCTGATGTGTTTCCTGAAGAGTTGCTTAGTTTGCCAACGGATCGGGAAGTGGAGTTTGGAATTGAGCTTTATCCTGGTACTACACCGGTGTCTATTTCGCCCTATCACGTGGCACCAAAAGAGCTCAAAGAGTTAAAGATTTAGTTGCAAAAGTTATTGGATAGAGGGTTTATTCGACTGAGTGTATCTCCGTAGGATGCACCGATTTTGTTTGTAAAGAAGAAGGATTGTATGATTAGGATGTTTATTGATTATAGGCAGTTGAACAACTTAACTATTAAGAATAAGTATCCATTGCCTCAAATTGATGACTTGTTTGATCAGTTTCGAAGTATAATAGTGTTCTCGAAGATTAATCTTAGATTTGGGTATTATCAGTTAAAGGTGAAGGAGTCTGACGTGTTGAAAACTAGGTTTAGGACTCGGTATGAGCATTATGAGTTTTTGGTGATGCCCTTTGGATTGACTAATGCTCCTGTCGTATTCATGGATTTGATGAATCGTGTGTTTCATTCGTACTTGGACCAATTTTTGGAAGTTTTCATAAATGATATCTTGGTGTATTCTGGTTCTGAAGAGGATCATGACGAGCACTTCAGGTTTGTTTCATAGATTTTTCGAGATAAATAGTTGTATGCAAAGTTGAGTAAGTGTGAATTTTAGCTTAAAGAAGTGGTGTTCTTAGGTTATGTTGTATCGGCAGAAGGGATTTGAGTAGATCCCAAGAAGATAGAAGTAGTTTTAGAGTGGAAGCCGCCTAGGAGTGTTACTAAAGTATGAAGTTTCTAAGGCTTAGCTAGCTATTATCATAGGTTCATTGAAAGGTTTTCTCTCATTGTTACACCCTTAGTGAAACTACTTCAGAAGAGTGTGGTGTTCAAATGTACTGATGAACGGTAAAAAAGTTTTGATTAGCTTAAGGCAGTTTTGAGTAAAGCGCCAATGTTGGTTCAACTAGAGCCTGGGAAAGATTTTGTAGTTTATAGTTATGCTTCGTATTCAGGACTTGGTTACGTTTTGAGTAAGAGGGTAAAGTTGTGACTTATTATTTAAGGTAGTTGAAGACGCATGAACGAAACTATCCCAATTATGATTTAGAATTAGCTCCTGTGGTGTTTGCGCTTAAGATTTGGAACCATTATCTTTATGGAGAAAAATGTGTTATCTACATTGATCATAAGAGCCTTAAGTACCTCTTAACCTAAAAGGAGTTGAGTTTAAGGCAAAGGCGTCAGATTGAGCTTTTAAAGGATTATGATTGTGTGGTTGAGTATCATCTTGGCAAGGAAAATACAATTGCTGATGCTTTAAGTAGGAAGTCAATGACAGAGTTGAGAACTCTGTTTATGCGATTAAGTTTAGCTAGTGATGGTGGTTTGTGCGACAGGTTGAGCAAGGTTTTAAGGGAGACTTTGATGTTGATAGTGATGGTAGCTTGAATTTCTGAGGTAGGTTGTGTGTGCCGCAAGATATGGATTTAAGGCAAGCGATCCTTACTGAGGCGCATAGTAGCCCTTACACTATGCATCCAAATAGTGGTAAAATGTACCATGACCTTCATGAGATTTGTTGGTGGCTTGGGTTTGGTTTGTCAAAAGGTGAAAGCTAAACATCAATTTCCTTCAGGGTTATTGAAACCTATTGCGATTCTTGAATGGAAGTGGGAAAGGATTACTATGAATTTTGTATCGGGTTTACCATTGACTCCTTTAAGGTAAGATTCGGTATGAGTTACAGTGGATTGGCTTTTGAAGGGTGCGCATTTCTTAGTTGTGCTACAAGCTATTTGTTGTAGAAGTTGGCAGAGTTGTATATTGCTGAAATTGTACGTCTTCATGGGGTTCCAGTTTCGATTATTTTGATAGGGATCCGAGGTTTACTTTGAGGTTTTGGAAGAGCTTACAAGAGGCTTTTGGATCGAAGCTTATTTTCAGTACTACTTATCACCCCCAAACTAATGGCAAATCTGAGAGGGTAATTCATGTTCCAAAAGACATGTTGTGAAGTTGTGAGATCGAATTCAGTGGGAGTTGGGAGTGATATCTGCCCTTAGTAGAGTTTGATTACAGTAACAGTTTCAAAGCAAGTATTAGCATGGCACCATTTATTTTGTGTTGGATAGAATTAGATGAGAGGCAAGTTGTTGGGCCAGATTTAGTTTGTGAGATTGAAAAAAAGGTAAAGCTAAGTTATGAACGTTCGAAAGCAGCGTCTGATAGGCAAAAATCTTAGGTGGATTTGAAACGTCGAGAGATCGAGTTTCAAGTTGGCAATAATGTATTCTTGAAGGTTCCTATATGGAAGAAAGTTTTGAGATTTGGTAGGATTGGTAAGTTAAGTCCAAGATATATTGGGCCTTATGAAGTTGTTGAGCGGATTGGTTCAGTAGCTTATCGTCTCAAGTTGTAGCCAGAGCTTGAGAAAATTCATGATGTTTCCCATGTGTCTATGTTAAGGAAGTATCGTTTAGATCTATCGCATATTATGCCAGTTGAAGAAATTGAAATCCGTGATGATCTTTCTTACGAGGAAGAACCAATTGAAATTTTAACTCGTAAAGAGAAGGTTTTACATAATAAGAGAGTTTTGTTGGTTAAATTTTTGTGGCGCAACCAAAAGACCAAAGAGGCTACTTGGGAAGATGAAGAGGCAAGGAAACAACAATATCCTTATTTATTTAGCTTGTGTAATTTTGATGACAAAATTGTTTTTAGAGGGGCAGAATTGTAACACCTCAAAATAGTGCCTAAGAGTTTTAGGGGTATTCTAGGAATTTTTGCCTAGATGAAGTTCATGAGGGAAAAAATGGCTACACAAGAAGCGTGATTAGTGGAAAAGCAAGCCTTTTAGCAGGAGTTACTAAGGTAGAACAAGGAACTGCACAGAAAAGCACATGTTGTAAACTCAGGGTCCCAGGGAGATGCCAACACCCAAGATAAAGCTCTGAGTACCCAGGTGAAGGAATGGTTGAATGAGATGGACAAACTTTTCCATAACGTTTGAGCCTTGCACCCTGAGTCATGAGACATGGATTGGTTGTTCTTCTCTAACAACCTACTGGCCCCCAAAATCACAGTAGTGGGCTTGCCCCACAATTTCAAGGTACCTAAAGATATGTTTGAAGTAAGAAGGGACCCATGAGCCCACTTGATGCAGTATAATAACTATATGAACATGTTAGGGACGTCGGACATAGCCAAATGCAAGGCCTTGTCCAAAACGGTAAAAGCAAGCGCCAAGGATTGGTACCACTCCCTCCCACAAGGCTATGTTCGCAACTTTTCGCAACTGAGGCAAAAGTTCTTGGGTAGGTTTAAGGCCCATCGAGCGATCATGAACACACCCATGAGGCTGATGTCGATAAAGTAGTGGGAGGGTGAGTCCGTTCAAGACTACGTAAAGAGGTTCCATGTGGCTACACTCAACACAATAAACTTGGAAGACCAATTGGCAATAAATGCCTTCATTATAGGAGTGCAAAATGATCACGTACAGTACTTGTTCATAGTCAACAGATCGCAAAGCCTAGCCGACCTATATGAGTAGGCCCATAAGTGCGCAGAGGCAAAAGAAATTAAGAGAGCATCGCGGGCCATTTTCTAAAGGGAGGACAGACAACCCATGAGTAGAGAGGGATAGTGCAGTAGGAAATCTCCCTTCAACCAGTCCGTATGGGTGAGGATCAATAGGCTGCACAAGACCTTAGCCTAATGTGACACACTTAGAAACCCGCAAAGGCCCCAGCAAGAACACCCAAGGCGTTACCCCTCCAGGGCAAATTTGAGGCTTACACCCCGTTGAATGCCACGTGAGCTTACATCCTCAACCAAGTAAAGAGCTTGGGCATCCTTCCCAAACCACGCTCAATACGAAGTTCCAGTAAAAGGATGAGTTTTAAGGACCGATGTGCCTTCCATGACGACATGGTGAATAAGATAGAAATAAGTGATACGAGGGAGAAATCCATGATTACTAGCACAAAAAAACACTTAGGCAAGGGTATTATTGACCTACCATCTATGAAGACACCCAACACATGGTCCACAACTGCGATTCCTACCAAAGAAATGCTAGAATACTACAACAACCAGCAAAACCCCTCCAGATCATGACAAGAGATTGGCCTTTTGCAACCTGGGGGGTCGATATCTTCAGACCATTCCCCATAGCCACATCGTAGAAAAAATTCATTATAGTAGCTATAGACTATTTCACCAAGTGGATTGAGGCAGAAAATGAGGTCAGTTATCGACAGATTTGGAATACCTTACACAGTTATCAGAGACAACAATACACAGTTTCAAGGGAAATTCATGAAGTTTTGCACAAACCTTTAGATATTCTTGGCCCAAAGCTCAGTGAAAATGTAACAGCCCATTTTTAGTGGTTTTGGGGCCACAAATTTGACGAGTAAGTTAGTAAATATTATATAATAATATTTACGAGTTGGGTATGATTTTAAAAAGGTTTTTGATATGATAATTTTTGCTATTCAAATGATTAATTAAGTTCAAGTGGTAAGACCCCAAAGTCAAATAGTTTGAGAAAATAAGGTATCAAGACCTCGTTTCTATAAACCAAGTCGTAAATATTTCTATAAATATTTACAAAGTGTCGCTAAGGTGGTATTAAAGTTTGGTTAAGAAATTTTCATATTTCGATAGTTAATTAAGAAAAAAGGACTAAATTCTAAAAGTTAAGAAAGTCAATCGTTATGTAACACCCCGAACCCAAGGCCGTCGCCGGAGTCGAACACGAGGTGTTAACAGACTTCAAACCACTAAAAAAAAAATTTCCCAGACAAGCTGCCAATCTGCGTACTAGTCGCTTTAAAAATCATATCTTGAGTTCTGAAACTCGAAATCCAGTTCTGTAAATTTTCCCTGAAAATAGACTCATATACCCATCCACATATTTGTTTCTAGAATTTTTGGTTGGGCCAATTAGTACAGTTTATTAGTCAAAGTCTCCCATGTTACAGGGATCGACTACACTGACCTTTGCGCATTACGACTTGGATATCTCCCTGTACAGGGCTTCATTACTGATGTCGTTTGTTTCTATAGAAACTAGACTCGAAGGGGAATCTATGCACATATGGAATGACTTCTAATTATCTCTGGTTAATTTATAATGAATTTCCAAAGTCGGAACAGGGAATCCAGAAATCGCTCTGGCCCTGTTTCACAAGAGTTTAATTATCTCCTAACATACAGCTCATATGGTCGTTTTGTTTCTTCTATATGAAGATAGACTCATCGAGCTTCGATTACATAATTTATGCATTAATTAATTCCACTCCTAATATTTTTAGTGATTTTTCAATCTCACGTCACTGCTGCTGCCAGCATCTGTTACTAAAGCAACTATGCCTATTTCGTGATTTCTCCTTGATCTAACTAGTAATTCATCATACATATCACAAATTATGATCATGACTAGCCATGCCAAGGGCTAATCATTGTCAAACATCTCCCTACTACACTATTGCCATAACATGAATTTTGACACCAAAAATAATCAACCATGACATATGGCATAAAAATCGAATTTCCAAGACTTACGACCTAACATTGTAGAACCAAATCCAACCAAACATTTATGCCATTTTCGCATGGCTAAAAGTTTACATACCAAATTTCAACAAAACATATTAGCCTATACATGCCGAAATGTTCTCCTAGACCGACTAAAAAGAAGATACCAAAAGTTGCTAGCCGGTGTGATGACTTCGATGACGGCCCGATCACGCAAAAAGAGACGAGTCCAAGAAACCTAAAATAGGTGACAAGGAAACACTGAGTGAGTATATAACTCAGTAAGTCATAAGCAATGCACCACCATCCATTAATAACATTATCACAAGAGGAAACAAAATGGAACGAGGCTAGTTACTCCATCCATACCGAACCATACCATAGTTCCTTAGACCTATCGGTTCAATCTCATACCAAGTCATGCATTCACATTCCATATACTAATCAATAGGATATTTGAGGCATTTTCATACATCATTGTATTTTCGTTACAATCATACAACTAAATGACCTTTCACCTATTCCGCGATAAATCTTATGTACGTGACTTCAATTATAATTGTCACATAGGTTCAAACTTACCAAGCTCAACTCCAAATATAAACATAGCGCCTATTAGCCATGAACTCAAGGTACTTACCCGATCCGCTGTCCGTGATCAACTCAATAATGTCGCACACTTAGTGTCCATAGTGATTCAAAAGTATATATTAAGTCCGCACACTCAGTGCTATATAATCAACTCGCACACTTAGTGCTATATAATCAAACTCGCACACTTAGTGCTGTACAATTTAAACCCGCACACTTAGTGCCAATCTCATGATCATAAATGTTTATACCCGCACACTTAGTGCCGAGATCAACAACTCAATACATCTCACCTCTTTTCTTTTCATTCAACACTTTCATCACCACATGCATACATGTATATATATATTTATCATTCCATTCAGCATCATTACATAGACGTTATGACCATTTAAATTAATACAAACTATATGCTTAATGACTTACTTTGTGTTGGGTAAGACGGTTCCAACTCGGCTACTCGATGATCTTTTCTTTGCCTTTGCTTGATTCTCCTCCTTTAACTCCTTGAGCTTAATCAATAAATCAACTAGTTTAACCATCTTGCTAAACATTCATAATTCAATTACACATGCATATGTATGTCTGTATATTCGGCAACCATCCTCACTAATTACCCATTTAGTCGATTATACACATAATTAAAGGTAACATCACGAATGGGCATACTTATGTATATATATATGTATATATATATATATACTTCGGAATGGGCATCACAATTAGATTTAACACCACCTTCATACTCAATTAGATGGCCGAATGCATGTATATATGCACAATGTCAACTATAACATCATTTAAACACCTAATTTCATCTCATGAACACTCGACCCATTTTTTTTACAATAATTCATGTATCCTTTTTATTAAACACTCAAAATCAACCATCTTCATACCTCATCACCAAAGACATCAAAATACCAACCAAGAATGTAACATTCATGGCCAAATATCATCTCCATCAATTAACAAAATTTGAACCATGGCTAGGTAGATTTCAAACTTACAACTTAAAATATACATGAATCTCAAAGAATAATATCAAACATACCTCAATCTAGTTACATGCATGGCCAAACTTCTTAGAAACTTTTCCCCTAGGCACCGAATATTCAAGAGCTTCTTAATCAACTTAAAGGTGACCAAATGCCTTAACTTCAATTTCTTCTTTTTCTTTTCAATTCGGCCAAGAAGAACCAAAGAACACAACTTGTTTTTCTTTCTTCCTTAGAACATTCGGCCAAGGGGAATGAAGAAAGATGGACACTTTTTTTTTGTTTTTTCTTTCTAGTTTCGGCCAAATGGGGGGGGACAACCACACACTTTTTTTTTGTTTTCATCATATTCCCTTTCATTATTTTATGCCCATGCTCCTTATTTTATCATACTTCCCATGAAACACTAACTCAACATGTTTATGACATGTTCTTGCCCATCATACTTGGTCTACCATGCTTGTCATGGCCGGCCACTACTAATTAGGGGGGGAAATTGACATGCAAGTCCCCCTTTTTATTTCATGCACTAATAGATCCTTATGCTTTGACCTATCACATTTCAAAATTTTCTCACATAAGTCCTATTTACTAAAATTCACCTACAATTAAACAAAATTCAAACACGAAATTTTCACACATGCACATGTACATATAATGAGCATCAATTATGACGGTTAATTATTTTTATGACTCAGTTTAGCGGTCCCGAAACCACTTCCCGACTAGGGTCAATTTTGGGCTGTCACACGTTATTAGCTTAAAGGTGTTACATGCTTAAAGAATTATAATTTGATGGCATTAATGGGTAATTTACCAATACCTAAGATAGGGGGATGGTGGATGCTTTAATTTCTTTTAATTTTTTCACTTTTATAAGTTATTTTATTATTAAAGTAATGAATAAAGGTTAAAATAATAATAAGAAGAAGAAAACATAAGTTTCTTCTTCACTTTGGCTTGTTCATCACCGAAATACACCATAGGAAAAGCTTTAAGCTTCGATTCTTCTTTGGATGATGCATGGTAAGCCATTTTTCATCTGTTTCTAATAATTGTTATGTTTTTAAGATCGTTGCAACTAGGTCAAGCTAGCCCGTACCTTCAATTTTGAAACTATTAAAGATATTGAATATTTCCATTGATGAATCTAGTGATTTTTTTATGTTAAATGATGATTTGAAATATTAGTTGTTATTTAAAATTATTTTATTAAGTGATTTTTAATGAATTTATCGATTAAGGATTAAATTGTTAAAATAATTAAAGTACAAGGATTTAATGTGAAATTTTTGCAAAAATTAGTTGAAATGGGTGCCATAAATATTCAGCTGATATGAATTGGTAATAAAAAATGTTAATTTGCATGTTTTAGGCTTACGGACTAAATTGAATAAAAGTAAAATGTTAGGAGTAATTTTGTAAAAATGTCAAAAATGACTAAATTGCATAAAAACATTTTTTATTATTTAAATTACTAAATTTAATATAATTATTAATTTAGATCAAGATCGACTGGAAAATCAAGGAGAATGGAAAATTACCAAAATGCCCCTATACTTTATCATTTTTTCAATTTAGCCAAGTAAGTTCGTATGAACTAAATTTTGTATAATGTAGATTAATTGAGTGTTAGTATGTGATTCTATTGTGATTGAATCAATATATATATGTTATTATACAATTTATCGAGTAAATAGAAGATAGAAATTCAACGACGTATGACGATCGAGCCCCGTTTGAACCTTAGAAAATATAGGATACAAATGACGTGTCATTAGGGTTACCATGTTTTGGGTGCTGGTCCTTAATGTCCTATTGGTGGCTGACTTCCGGCATGTGTTGCAGATACTTGACAGCTTGTGTGAGCAGTATCGTGTAGCTACATTCCGACCGGCAACTTGTGTGAGCAGACCAAGGTTACCATGTTTCGGGTGTTTGTCTTGAATGTCCGACCGATGGCTGAGGTCTGACATTAGTTGCAGATACTCGACAACTTGTGTGAGAAGCATTGTGTAGCTTACATTCCGACCGATAGCTTGTGTGAGCATACCCATATAGAAGATTCAATGATAAGACTCATATGATATTATTTTATTTCTTCTACTAGTTGATGCTCTGAATTATATATATGCAATATATATTGTCTTTGTCACAACTGGTTCCAAGCGTATGAGCGATGTTTTTCTTCTAGATTTTCTCTAGGCTATCATCAATCTCTTTATTATTCAATGTGGGTTGTATTCTCAGAAATTTAGTATAGCTTCACATCTTGGATTTCATTAACTTAGTTTTCTTATCATTCTTATTGTTTGATCTATCAAACATGGTTCATCTGTAAGGGATATTAATTGGCCAGAGGTAATTACATCTATTACAGTTATAATTCATGGTTCGATCATGGGAGCATGGTGATATAGATCTTAGATTATAGAGGTTGTATTACTGCACTGGATGTTATTGGGACTACATTCGATTTTCTTTTTTTATTTCAGAGTGCACTATTAATGGTTGGGGTATTGTTCTATCTATATGGTTGTAATGTCGGTCTTATTAAAATACTACGGTTTTAATTCATCTGATGGTTGTGGCTCAGGTATGGTTCAAAGCTTCGATGTTAATAATTGAAATAACTTTATTATATATCTCATTTATAGTTTTTATGAAAGGGATAGGTAATCAAAAAGTATAGACGATGGAAGATCGAGCTCAACCTTGCATATTGATTATCATTATTCAGATAATCTCGAATTATGTCAACGAGTTAAAACGGGATATTATGTTTCATTTGAGTGAATGCAGTTTGTAGAGATCTTTGATTGGTATTCTGAGTGAATTATGATAGATTATATGTATGGGTTGTCTTGACAACAAGAAGAAGGGATTATTCTGAAATGTTATTATCCGATAATTAAGATGAACTCAGTTGTTTTAATCAGAGCGGGTTATTCATTTGGAAAGTTAATTGAGTTATATGCATTTGAGTTTATCCTCAAGTCCAGGAGTAAATTTTGTTCATTCATGGGTTCATTGATGGACAGCCAGAATGAAGGATTCATATTCTAAAATACTTGATACAAAAACATATGTATCAGATCCGTTATAGTCAGGAAATGTCATTATGGGTTAAAATGATGTTGATAGTAACAATTACCACACTTGTATTCAGATGATACTATTTGAAGATTTTCATGAAATAGAACGGCATCAGTTAAGAGTTACAGATGCAGATGCGTCGAAAATAACGGGTAGAATATGTTGCGAAAATTTTGAACATTTGCTAAACGCTATGAATTGTCTAATGTGCCTAGAATCTTATAATCTAGGTTTTCTTTTGGTTATGTTTCGACAGATGAGTTTTGGAAATTTCTCGGTAGATGTGCTGCTAATGGTAAAGTTATGACAGGAGAACATTACAGTAGTTTAGTTAAGTCCAAGTATAGAATTAAGTTCTGATATGAGTTTTTAATCGAGATGAATTATGATTCATTTATTTTTGGACTACTTTAAGATGATGAAAGAAAAATTTGATGTGATGACTTCTATCAAGTAAAAAATTTCGAAGACGAAATTTTTGTAAGAGGGAGAGTCGTAATAGCTCATTTTTCAGTGGTGTCGAAAATAATGGCTTAAGACGAAATTTTTGTAAGAGGGAGAGTCGTAATAGCTCATTTTTCAGTGGTGTCGAAAATAATGGCTTCGGGGCCACAATTCCTACTAGAAAGTTTGTAAATATTATTATTTAATATTTATGAGTCGAGTATGGTTTTAAAAATGTTTTTGATATGATAATTTATGCTATTCGAATGATTAATTAAGTTCAAGTGGTAAGACCCTAAGGTTAAGTGGTTTTAGAAAATAAGGTATCGGGACCTCATTTCTATAAACAGAGCCCTAAATATTTTTATAAATATTTACGGAATGTCATTCAGGTGGTATTAAACTTTCATTAAGAAATTTTAATGTTTCGATAGTTAATTCAGCAAAAAGAACTAAATCGTAAAAGTTAAAAAAGCCAATCACTATTAGCTTAAAGGTGTTAATTACTGAAAGAATTATAATTTGAAGGCCTTAATGGGTAATTTACCCATACCTAATATAAGGGGATGGTGGATGCTTTAATTCCTGATAATTTTATTAGTTTTATAAGTTATTTTATTATTAAAGTAATGATAAAGGTTAAAATAATAATAATAATAATAATAAAACATAAGTTTTTCTTCATTTTGGCTTGTTCATCAACGAAATACACCATAGGAAAAGCTTCAAGCTTTGGTTCTTCTTTACATGATGCATGGTAAGCCATTTTTCATTTGTTTCTAATCATTTTTATGTTTTTGAGATCGTTGCAACTAGGTCAAGCTAGCCTGTACCTTAGATTTTGAAACTGTTAAAGATATTAAATGTTGCCATTGATGAATTTTGTGATTTTTTATGTTAAATGATGAATTTGAAATATTAGTTGTTATTTAAAAGTACTTTGTTAAGTAATTTTTGATGAATTTATCGATTAGGGACTAAATTGTTAAAATAATTAAAGTACAAGGATTTCATATGAAATTATTGCAAAAATGGGCTGAAATGGGTACCATGAATATTCGACTGATATGAATTTGCAATAAAACTGGTTAATTTGCATGTTTTAGGCTCAGGGACAAAATTGAATCAAAGTAAAATGTTAGTCAAAATGTCAAAAATGACTAAATTGCATAAAGTACATTATTTTACATAAAGTACATTATTTTACAGTCTAAATTAATAAATTGAATATAATTATTAATTTAGAGCAAGATTGAGTGGAAAATCAAGGAGAATAGAAAATTATCAAAATGCCCTTTTACTTTATCATTTTTGCAATTTAGCCAGGTATCAACTAAATTCTGTATAATGCGGATTAATTAACTGTTAGTATGTGATTCTATTGTGATTCAATCAATATATATATGTTACTATACAATTTATTGAGTAAAGAGACGATAGAAATTCAATGACGTACGACGACTATCAAGCCCTGTTTGAACCTTAGGAATATATAGGATACAAATGACATGTAATTAGACTTACCATGTTTTGGGTGTTGGTCTTGAATGTCCTACCGGTGGCTGAGTTCTAGTATGTGTTCCGAATACGTGACAGCTAGTGTGAGCAGTTCCGTATAGCTACATTCCGACCGACAGCTTGTGTTAGCTGACCCAGGTTACCATAAATCGGGTGCTGGTCTTGAATGTCCTATCGATGGCTGAGGTCGGACATTAGTTGTGGATACTCAATAGCTTGTGTGAGCAGCATCATGTAGCTTACATTCTGACCGACAACTTCTGTGAGTAGACCCATTTTCACAGCTCATGTGAGCTACGATTATATGTTTTGTGTGAGCTTTCCCGCATATCTGGTATTATTTTAAGTGGTTCAATGGGCATAAAAAGGGAAGGAACGGTAAGTATTCAAATGACTTATGTCATGAATTTATGAAAAGGAATTAAAAGGTAATGTTCAATGAAAGTATGTTTATGCTCATGAAATTTAAGATTTCAAATGGTGTTGTTAATGTATAAGACTTACCGTATGTTATTTCAATTAATTTATGAGTTGATGCTCTAACATAAGTTATGGATGATGCTTAAGCTTGTGCCAAGCTTATGATTGGATTATTTCATGCTTAGTCTTAATGAAATACATTGAAACGGTAAGTGTTCAATTGGTAATATGCTTATGTACATGAAAAGGTGGTATAAATTAAAAGTATGTAATTTCTTATGAAATGGTTTATTATGTAGTTGATTTTAAAAGAGCTATGTTAAATGCACTAGCTCATAGTCATGGTTGATGTTATGCTTATGTATTGTATTATAGAAAGGAAACGGGTATGAAAAGGTAATGAAATTGGTAAGTTCATAGTTGAAATAAAATAGGATGAAACAAAAGGGAATGATGAGTTAAAAGATGTATTTGTATGTGTGAAGTTTACGTATGTTATGGATGAATATACCTAGTTCATGAACAAATATGCTAATTAATGAATTGATGTTTTTATTTAAGCTAAAGCAAGTAAATGGAAGGGTTCAAAGTCTTATGAAATCCTACTATGCTAAGAATGATAAAATATATATATGGTGTTGATAGACTTATTCCATTGTGCGTTGATGATTATGGTTTGATAAATATTTAGGCATTGGTATAGGTTTATATTTAACCTATAATGTTTATTATTGAAATGGAATGTTATTTTTAAGTTTATACGAGCTTACTAAGCATTTATTGCTTATGTGATTATCTTTCTCTTACTTTACAGATTATTAGAAGCTCGATCGGGTTGGAAGCTAGTCGGAGATCCATCACACTATCCATTGATTTTATTGGTAGATTTTAACGCTTTACTCGTGGTTATAATGACATGTATAGGTGGACTTATGTCTAAAGTTGGGTTACTGATATTGGCGTGTAATGTTACATTGAATTTGTGAAACTTATGTTATTCTCATGCCTTGATGGTTGGTGTGCTCTTGGAACTTCGATGCTTAATGGTTGGTGTTTATATGATCAAATTGATGCATGGTTTTATGGCCAAAGTGGTAAGTGTTGGCATGGTTGCAAAGTGATCATTTAGGGCATGTTTTGATATGGAATTTAGTAGTATATTTTGTTGAATTATGACCATTTTAACATAAATCTAGGTATGTTTGATAGGTGATGAATTGACCTCAACATGGCCAAGTTATGGCATGCTTTAGAAAGGTTTTGAACAGAGGTGCATAAATCTAATATGGTATAGTTAAATGTACTCATGTTTAGGTATGTTTGGAACGACCATTTGGTATGTTTATAATGAGACCAAGTGGAGGTATGCTTTGAGGTATGTTTATAATGAGACCAAGAGGAGGTATGCTTTGAGGTATGTTTATAATGAGACCAAGTAGAGGTATGCTTTGAGGTAGGTATGCTTTGAAATAGTATAAATGTGGTCAAATTATGATGAGTTTTGTAATGGAAAATGAACTAAGTGTTGATGAATGGAAATTGGTCATTTTATGCATGGTTGAACATGTTTTGGTACTTTGGTTATATGCTGAAATGGCTTGTGTAGGTGTGCTTGAATTGGGTGAAAGAAATGGCTTGAATTTGGCCTATATCTTGTCCTCACGGCCTAAGACACGGGCGTATGTCTCAGACGTGTGTGACAGACAGATATGTGATACGGCCGTGTGTCCCCTATAGGTTTTAATAATTGCATTTCAAAAGTTACACGGCTTGGCACACAGGCGTGTGGCTTGGCCGTGTGACCCAGGTCAGATAGTTACACGGGCACGGACACGGGCTGGGACACAGCGATGTGTCCCTACTTCGAATGTCCACACGGCCTGAGATACGGGCGTGTGTCTTATCTGTGTGATTCTCTTGGCCTGGCCGCACGGCTGTTTGACCACTACAGTGTGAATTTTTCTATCTTTTTGCATGAAGTTTTAAATATTTCTGATTTAGTCCCGAATCGTTTCTAAAGTGTTTCTAAGGCCTCAAAGGCTCAAATAAGGGATGATATGCTTGTGTTTGAATGGAATATGATATGATTCATGAAATTTTTTGATGTTACAAAAGACCCTATTCCGACAGTGGATACATGTTAGGGGTGTTATAAAACACCGTACAAACAAATGGCCAAGTGGACACTATAAATAAGAAAATTATAACAGCTCTCAAGAAGAAGGTTGGCAAACTAAAAAGGGCTTGGTTAGAAGAGTTGCCAGGAATCCAGTGGGCACTGCAAACCACGCCCCACACTGCAATGGGAGAAATGAACTTCTCACTCGTTTATGGCACAAAAGCCATAATCCCCACAGAGATAGGTTTAAGATCATATAGAACACAACACTTCGATGAAGAAGCTAACCATGTGGCCCTGAGACTCAACCTGGACCTAATTGATGAGCTTAGAAAACGGTTGAAATTAGAAATGTAGTCCATCCCCAACAAGTAGCTCGCTAGTAGAACTCTAACGTTAGAGGAAAGCAGTTTCAAGTACGTGACCTAGTGTTGAGAAACACTTAAGCTAGTCTACCCGTTTTCCAAAGTGAGAAAATAGCTCTGAGATGGGAGGGACTATATAAAGTGGTAGAAAATAGGCTATGAAGCATATAGATTGGCAATAATGGAAGTCACGATGGTACCGAAAACTTGGAATGCCTTACACCTCAAAAAGTACCATGTATGAATTCTTATCCTATGAATAAAATTCCATTCCAACAAAACTATCGTTGATAAAGTCAAGGTTCACAGGTGAAGAGCCGCAACCTTCAAAATAGTTAGTGAGAGCAAAGCTCCCAATTGTAAAGTCAAGGTTCACAGGCGAAGACCCGCAACCTCTAAAACAATTAGTGAGAGCAAAGCTCCCAGCTGTAAAAGCAATGTTCGCAGGCAAAGAGCCACAACCTTCAAAACAGTTAGTGTGAGCAAAGCTCCCAGTTGTAAAAGAAAACTTCGTAGGCAAAGACTCGCAACCTTCAAAACAATTAGCACAAGCAAAGCTCCCAGCTGTGAAGTCAAGGTTTGTAGGCGAAAAGCATCAACCTCCAAACAGTTAGCGTAAGCAAATCTCCCAGCTATAAAATCAAGGTTCGTAGCTGTAGAGCCGCAGCCTTCAAAATAATTAATGCGAGCAAAGCTCCCAACTATAAAGTCAAGATTCGTAGGCCAAGAGCCGTAACCTCCAAAATAGTTAGCGAGAGCAAAACTACCAGCTGCAAAATCAAGGTTCGCGGGCGAAGAATTCTAAAAACTTCTTAAGCATGAAAAAATTCGCAAGGTTATACCCCCTAAAAAAAGAAAAGTTCTTTATGTACATAACAGTTCGCAAATCCACATCCCCAATGCATTATTCTCAAAGCATACTACATAATATAAAGCTCACAAACAATAGAAAGAAAACAATATGGAAATATAAACAAATACTTGTTTATCAAAGCATATTACACCCAGGTCCGCGTTAATAGGAGTGACACCCTCACTAACTAAGGAAGCAACAGTAACACCCCCAGTTACTGTAGGACGAACCGAGTTCATAGTGTCACCAACAACAAAAGGAGCCATGTCTGTAGTGGTAAAGCCCTTCCCCTCCTCCACAAAAAGCTCACCCTTCCAAATAGCCACGAAGAAGTCCCAAGTAGGCCCTGAATGATTGAAAGCATCAAAACCTAGTCTACTCATGTCAACATCAGCAAGCGCATAAAAATCCACCTTTCAAACATCAAAAGGACCACAAAAAACCTGGGCATGAAGAAGTAGATTCTGCTTGAACTACTGGAGGGAGCCTAGGATTTTCTGGGATGTCTATTGCCTGAAAGCTGTCAAGGCCTCATCTTGCTTTAGAAAGGTGCTATCCACTTGCTTTTGGCAGTCCTTGATAATTCTTTCCAGCTCGGTAGAGTGCCTTGTGGTGACCCTCTTTAGCTTTTCCTCCGCAGTTATATGCCTCTCGTTATCGCACTCCTCTGCCTTTATCATCACGATTGCAAGGCGCTTGGTGAGGACCCCCTGTTTCTCATTTATTATCTCACTCTCCTCCCTCACCTTGTGATATAGCTTGCGCACCCTATCTAGCTCAGCCTTGGTGTCTGCGAGCTCCTTATTACAGGCTTCCATGTACCTCAGACTGAGAGCAGCGACTTCAGATATTAAGCAATGTAGAGATGAAGAGAACTCCCCAGCCTCAATAGGCACTCCTTCAACAATAGGAGTTACAGGGGAATTCTCAGTAGTAGGGGGAAGGGGTATCGTCGTTAATGGTAATCGGTGAGTTCGCCTTGGCGACAGTTGGCAAGCTTGCCATAGGGGAAGAATGGATTGGGGTGACCACAGCAATAAGGCCACCACGATTGAATCTCCTTTTTCAGCGATGCTCTATTGGAGCATCGCTCCCCTCCTCCTCACTGGAAGGGTTGGTACGCATAGCTGTAGTAGAAGTCTTGTGTCTCTTGCGACCACTTCTTATTAAAGCATCAATATCCATATCACTGGAATTATCCTTGGAGCCCCAATTTCCCCCTGGACCATCAGTACCTCCTATAGCCCTCCGCTCTTGCTCAAACTCTAGAAGAGCAAAGGGATGATGCATCATCCCACAGTAATGGTAGAAGAATCTTGTAGGCTCCTCCAAATGCCCTGTTAATATCATGCCTAGCTGATCAAAGGAATCATGAGGCCAAGTACTCCTCGCTAGTCGCCCACCAACTGATTGTTCGACCTCTTGATCATTGTCAGCCCTCCAGCCGTTTGGGCTGAGATCCTCCAAGCAGAATCTAAAGACATTCCTCGTAGTCAAAGACCACCTCTAGAGCCAATAAGTGACCAACGTGCAGCCTCTAAAATTGCAGGACAGCCCCATCAGTGGTAAGACTCCTCTAAAAGGCGTGCATGTCTTCACTAGGGGAAGACCACGTGGTGGGGAACACAAAGTCATCGCTAAGGATGCTGTGGACTTGGATATACTTCCCCCGTTTCAGTCGGATGTTATTGCACTAATTTCGTATGATTGTTCGTGCCTTCTGACGAGGGGAAATGTAGTAGAACCCCATTAAGTCCCCTACATCAATCCCCTTCAATTGCTATAGATGCGGGAAGATAGAGAGCATTGGCAATTTGCCACACTGGCAGCTATCAAGAAAGTACGCCATGGCTAGCACTAGAAAAAACCAGAGAGTTGGCCAAGGGCGAGACGGTAGTCCTTGAGGAGGTTACAGAAGAAAGGGATGTAGGGAAAGGTAGAATCTCACCTTCAAGACGTGCAACAGGAGAAGCAAACTATCCTCCATTGCCTCACACACACGGTGTGACCGTAAAGGAATAAAAAATTCATAGGAAAAATGGGAAAGCTTGATTCCTCACAGAGCTAGAGCCCGTTCCATTTCCTCTAGCATGGTGGTGTAGACGTAGGGCTTCTCAGTTACAATGACTAGAATTGGATGGACCGAGATGATGTGGTTGTAGGCTCTTCCCATCCTCAACATGATTTAAGTAAAAAGAAAATAGAAATTGAAACTAAGAAGTAGAAAAGTTTCGTGAAAATTACCTCGATTCCAATTTACAGAAAATACCAAATAGTGAAGAAACCTAAACCCCCGAAGATCCCCTTTTAAAAAGAGGTTCCTTAAACCGTTCAGATGGCCAAAAAATAAACCAATGACCCAGATGCGAGTAAGAAGAAATGATTCATCCCTCAACGATCAAATGTGCACACCGAATATCTGGATTCTCACATGGCAAGCCAACTGTTATGCACCACAGCCTGTAGCATACCTAGCAACCTACGTTCGAAATGGACCTAAGGCCCGCCACTTTATAATGTCTCTGAGGCCCACTAAGGGGGGACTGGACTGTTCAGATTTGGTAACTACCAGCCCAAATGACCCAATAGGATCTGAATTTTGGACCTGGATATACCCGACGCAAAAGAAGAATGTTCGTCGTAGAGATAGTTTGTTGGGGACCCCACTAGGATGTTGGATGTTCACAAAGATAGCTCACACGAAAAGCTTTCAAGAAGAGCTCACGTAAGCCTCAAAGGAATAAGGTTGCGAGCTATGTCCACAGAAGGGATTGCAAGCCTTACAAGGGACCCCCACTCGTGACTAGTAGGTACAAATAGTGTTATGGAGTCATGTAACACCCCTAACCTGTATCCACTGTCGGAAGAGGGTTATAGGGCATTGCCAGAGTTTATGTTTCAAAGTATCAAAAAAATTAAACATTTAATTCACAACATCAATCATAGCAAAAATCAATCAATAAAATACACATTTTCCCTTATACGAGCCCTCGAGGCCTTAAAAACACATTAGAAACAAGTCGGGACTAAATCAAAACCATATAGAATTTTTTTAAAAAGGTAACACTTTTCAAACGACAGGGGTCACACGGTCGTGTGACGCACACAGCTGAGACACACGCCCGTGTCTCTGGCCATGTGGGCATTCAAAGTAGGGACACATGCTCGTGTTCTAGCCCGTGCCTATGCCCGTGTAACTCTCTAACTAGGTCCACACGGCCAAACCACACGCTTGTGTGCTAGGCCGTATGCTAGGTAGTGTAACTGCTTGACTTGCAACCCTTGTTAAGCTACAAGGGACACATGACCATGTCGCGTGGCCGTGTGTCACAGCGGCTAAGACACACGCCTGTGTACCTAGCTGTGTGGACGAAAAATAGGCCATTTCCAAGCCAATTTTCTCACCCAAACATGCACACACCTACAACCAATTTTCCACATATAATCAAGTATCCCAAAGTGCACCAAACCATGCAACATGAAGCTAAGATACATGTGTATACAACTAATATGCCCAAAAGGCACCTCAATCACAACAATTCAAACATGTATAACCATATGCATAATTTAGCCAAAATTTCAACAAACTTATCACTAAGTTTATGCCAAAACTTACCACTTTTTTTACCTATCAATTCACGCCAAAAGTATCAAATTTACGATTCATCATTTAGCGCCATTAGCCATATAGGTCAACTACATTTCATATACCAAAATGATCATGTTCAACGTCCACCATCTAAGCATCATACAGGTTATAAAATCAACCGTCATGAGGACACATACATATATCAATATATCAACCATTTCAGTCATTCAAAATACCATAATTACAAGCCAAAACATAGTGGCTAAAACATCAAGCAAAACACCTATACATGCCATTATAACCAAGACTTAGAAACACCAAAATCTACCAATTCAGCCGATGGATAGTCTCATAGGACTTCGACAAGCTTCCAACCCGAACGAGCTTATGATTCAATATAAAACATGAAAAATAACATTGAGTAAGCATAAATGCTTAGTAAGTTTGTATAATATAAAACTTAACTTACCGTTTTAATACAAAACATTTATTAAATTAACATGGAATGATCCAACCAAAGCTTGGTCAAAGCCAAAGCATCCACACCAAACATGTTAGCATACATGATACAAATCATAGGCACTTTAATATGAATAGCCATTTAGTCACAACATATATCACATGAGTTTATTACTCATCTCAACTTAAAATATTACCATGTATGACCATAACAAGGACTTTCACATCATGCTATTATCATTTCCTTTCCCAAAAATGCCTATTGAACCATTTAGAATACTGTTGGATACTTGGGATAGCTCACACAAAGTGTACTAACTTATATAACTGTAATCCGTCAATTCCTGTACATATATTCTCACATGAGCAGTGAATAAGTATGCTCACATGAGTTGTGAAAATGGGCCTGCTCACATGAGCTGTGGGTCAGAATGTAGCTACGCGATGATGCTCAAACGAGCTGTGGAGTATCCGTAACACATGTTGGCCCTCAGCCATCGGTAGGATGTTCAAGTCCAGCACTCGAATCATGAAAACTCTAATGACATGTCATTTGTATACTAAGAATTCCTAAGGTTCAAACGAGGCTCGGTAGTCATTGTAACATCATTATTCTATTCAATTCAATCCAAACTCATATTTTATGAAAACAACATTCTTGCCCCTATAATTTTTATTTTATTTCAATTTAGTCCCTAGCTCATAAAATGAAAATTCATGAAATTTTCCATTAACCCACCATATCCAAATTTCATATAGGTCCCTAGCAAGCCCTACATTTCATTTATTTCACAATTTCACCATGAATATTTTCTATTTTTAAATTTAATCCCTAATTGACAATTTCATCAAAATCACTTAACAAAAGTTATTTTTCTAGCAACAACTAACCATTTTCTTCCATAAAACATAAAAAACAACCTATATTCATTCATGGAAAAACCCGAATATGAGTCTTAACCGCGAGGATTATATGAAAACACTTAAGTAATATGGGTGAGCTTTGAAAGGCCGAATGTGAGATCAACACAAGTATATTCACATACATATATATTCACATACATATCAAAATATATCAATCTTGACATATCAAATAATCAAAATATTTAAAAATTATAACACTGATATTTATGCATGGACATATCGATGCATATTTTAATATGATGACCATTTTATAAAATTTTTTACCCATCTCCACTACACACCAAGGTTGGAGAAGAAAATAAAAATTTCCTATCCATCAACCATCGGCGGTGGAAGTCCGATGATGATGGAGTCGTGATCTGACGATGGTTGATGAAAACGAACTATATGGGTTTTGGTACAGCAAGGTTGGAGAAGAAAATAAAACGGAAGGAGAGAAACGGAGGACAAAAAAGACTGGCGATGGCGATCACAACGAAAACAAGAGTAAAAAAAGAGGAGTAGAGGAGGTGAGTAGGTACGAGGCATGGTGAACGGTGGTGAAGGGTTCTGTCACGATGGAGGAAAAGAGAAAAAGTTAAAAGAGAAAGGGTGGTTTTTTTTTTGCAAATGGAGAGAAAATAGATGAGAAAAGAAAATGAGAAAGAGATAAATGGGAGAAAGAGGGAGGAAGGGATGGCAAGGAGAGGTGGTGAATGAGAATAGGGTTTTGTCAACATGGACTAAGTTTAATGAATCTCTACTAATGGCAAGGGTAAGAAGTTTTGGCAAGGGAGGGAGACATAGAGTGAAAAGGGAGATCATGCACCTCCAACTTAAGGTAAGTTTAACTCTAATAAAGGAAAGGAATCCTCCTAATAATTGTAGCTATAGGTGGATGACAAGCTCATAAACACATGGGAAAAATTGTCAAAAAATTAGTTGAAAAGGTGTGAACAATAAGACTTGAACCTTGAACCACTAGGATACCTAAGGAGTATTAAACCACTTAAACGACTTGAGTTAACACTGCCTTGAGCTTCTCAAAACTAGCTTGCTTCTCCTCAGTCCATTTAAATGGTGCACTCTTTCTCAATAGTTTCATCAGTGGTGCAAAAATCAAGGAAAATCCCTCAACAAACCTCCGATAATTCCTAGCATGCCTGAGAAAACTTTGAATCTCACTAATATTCTTAGGCTGCTTCCAATTGATAATAACCTCGATCTTCTTGGGGTCAACACGGATACCCTCATCAAATACCACATGTACCAAAAAAATCACTTCTTGAAGCCAAAATTCACATTTACTCAGTTTTGCATAGAGCGTTTTCTCACGTAAGGTTTGAAGAACTAACCTTATGTGTTACTCATGCTCCAACTTAGACATGTAGTAGATTAGGATGTCATCGATGAATACCACCATGAACTGATCGAGATAAGGTTGGGAGACTCTGTTTATGAGGTCCATGAAAGTAGTGGGAGCATTGGTAAGTCCGAAAGGCATCACTAAAAATTCATAGTGGCCATATCAAGCCCTGAAGGTCGTTTTCATAATATCCACTTCTCTCACTTGCAACTGATAATAACATAACCTTAGATCAATCTTGGAGAAAATGGTGGCACCCCTAAATTGATCAGCAAGGTAGTCGATCCTCGCTAAAAGAGACTTATTCTTCATAGTCAGTTTGTTTAACACCAATAATTGATACAAAAACTCATCGACCCATCTTTCTTCTTCACGAATAACACTGGGGCTCCCCACAGTGATACACTTGGCCTTATGAAGCCCCGATCAAGCAACTCTTATAACTACATGATAGCACTAGAAAAAGCATAGGTTTTTCTCCTTATTTATTGATTAAATTATTCCCATTTAGTTATCCTTAGCATATACTTTAGCATTTTTAGTTTAGTAAATTGCATTTTATAACTCAATGAATCCTAGCCTATTTTCTCCTTAATTTTGCTATATTTTTTGCATTAATGTCGCTGCATGAGTTAATTCCAAATTGCATCCAGAATTATCGCTACACTTGATAGCTATCCGGATAAGAACTAAAATTTCATGAGCTGTCCAGTCTGGTATAACTAACCTGTACATACAAGGATAGAATAATTTTGAGGAAAGGACATCTGTATTGTTGGAGGAGGACATAAAAGGTTCACGTGAGAAGAAAAGGGGGTTTTCTCTCGATCTTCATCTTCATCATCCTGTCTTGAAGCTTGCGGCCATGGCAGCTTAAGCCTCTCACGGGTGAGCCAACGTGAAAACCAAATGCAGACTAGCTTCTGATAAGGAGACCTAAGTGCGAAACGAGAGGGAATAGAAAGGTTCAGCCAAGTTGTCTAGGAATAGTATTCTCCACTCAATTCTTTCTTATTTATTTCTACATTTGGTTATTATTCTCTCTTTTTTTTGTATGGAAGTACACATGAATTCTTGGTTAAATGTTAACCTATTCAATCTTTCTTTTATTGTTTAATCTTAGGGTTTGAATGTTTCTTAACACGGAAGTGTTATTGCAGTCACTAACATTGGGAATTACAGCAACAGTTTGAGCTAAAAAGTATTACAACAGAAGTTGAGTGAAGATTAGAAGAATTTAGTGCACTTGTTCTTAATAGTACCATGTTTCCATCATCGGAAGGTGGGGTTAATATGCATGTTTAAGTCTCATATTAAATAGAGGAGTGATGCTGGGTAAAATATACATTGAATTTTATTGCCTCGACAATCACCTATCCTTTTATACCTCATGAGCACTTAGTATTCTGCTGAAGATTCATGTTGGGGATCCCAATTTATCATTATCACATTTTATTTTATTGTTTTCAAGTTATTGCATTGACAACTATCCTCACAATTTATCTCGTTTATATCTAGTTATTACACCGACATTAATAGACAAAAGACACCCATCCTGGGATCGATATCCGACAGACTCACATTTCTCTACTATACTTGCATCGACAGTGTATGCTTGAATATTATTGTTGTGACGTTAAATAGCCGATTAAGTTTTTGGCGCCGTTGCCAGGGATGGCATTTGTGTGATGTTTATTTTTGTTTTTGTCTTGTTTTGCACTTTATTTTCCTTATATAATATTTAGTATTAACTAACTAGTTTTTCTTTGTTGCTATTTCTTCAACTTCATTTTAAGTGTTTTATGACCCGAAGCAAATCAGATTTTCTTACTGATTTAGATCCAAAAATTGAAAGGACTATTCGGAGTAGACTTCGAGAATAAAGAAATATGGCTCTACCAGGGAACAATGCATCCATACCCCTGATGCAACAGCACCTATTGTCGCTGCAAGATGCTCGCATACAAAATAGGACTATACGAGATTTTGTAGTGTCTGTCTTAGATGATTTACAATCGAGAGTTGTTAGGCCAGCAATCCAAGCTGGGAATTTTGAACTCAAGCCAGTAATGTTTCAAATGTTGAATTCTAATGGACAATATGCTGGACTACCGCATAAAGATGTGAAAGAACATCTTAAATCTTTTTTCTTGATCTGTACTTCCTTTAGTCAACAAGGCATTCCTGATGATGCCTTGAAGATGCAATTATTTCCTTATTCCTTATGGGAAAGAGCCCGTACTTGGTTTTTTAGGCTACCTATCGGATCAATTACTTCTTGGGATGCACTAGCAACACAGTTTGTTTTGCAATTTAACCGCCAACAATGAATTCTCATCTTTGAAATGATATTACTGCTTATCCTCAACTGGATGATGAAAATCTTCACACCACATAGAAACGTTATAAATCTTTACTTCAACATTGTCCCATACATGACATTCAACCAAAAACACAAATTGTGATTTTTTATAATGGGCTAAATTCATATACAAGGAATCTTGTCGATGCAACAACCAATAGACCTCTGCTGGATTTTAATTATAATGATGTTGTAAGAATTCTTGAGAGAATTGATCAGAATGATTATCAATACCCTATCTCCAGAGCTGCACAAGAAAAACTACGCCAAGAGTTATTGAATTGGATGCAATAACCGCACTAAGTGCTCAAGTTTCTTCTCTCACAAACATGATTAAAAATATGCAAGGGAATAGTGGCGTTGCACCTATACAAGTTGCTCAGCAAGTTGATGTTCCTACTTTTTGTGATGAGATTTGTAGTGACAACCATAGTTATGAAGATTGTTCACAACATGCAGAGAATACCTATTATATTAGTAACATCCGTAACAATTCTTATGGTAACTCTTACAATAATTCTGTAAGCAACCAACAGTTTTGGGGCACTCAGAATGTTGAAAAAAATACTGCGACATTCAGATATAGGAATACATCTACTCAGGGCGATTATAATCTCAAGCAAGGGAATTACAATCAACAACAACAGAACTACAATCAACACACTCAGATGCATCCACAATAAGGCTAGACACATCCACACAAAAATCTGATGCGGCCACAACACTCTTCAATACCAAATCTGCCTGTTTAAAGACATTGATCGCAACCGTACACTCAAGCTTCTACTTCTAACCAGTTAGCAACTCCTGAAGCGTTAATGCTGGAGCATATTACTTGCACGGAAGCTATCGTACAAGGGTATTCATCTTTCATTCGAGCATTGGAAGCACAATTAGGACAACTTGCTTCAAATCTGAAAACTCGATCACCAGGCTCATTACCTAGTGACACGAAAAATCCTAGTTTGAGGGGGAAAGAACATTGTAAGGCTATCACTCTTAGTAGTGGTTAAAAATCAGTGGACTATTTATCGACCCTATTGTAGCACCTCAAGATACGGATGGAGTAATCACTGGTGAAAAGGTTGAATCTGAAGAATTTGTTGATGAATCAGACAAAGAAGTTCCATAAATTGTCACTACTATTGCAAGAATTTAACATCAAGATAAAAGACTATAAGGGTTCAGAGAATGAAGTTGCAGACCATCTGTCCCGATTAGAAGTTAGCAGCAAAGATGGAAACATAATTCAAATTGTCGACGCATTCCCAGATGAGAAGTTTTTTGCTGTAAGTGCAACTCCTTGGTATGTGGATTTTTGTTATCATCTAAGGTCTGGAAAACTCCCATTGGGTGTCACAGGCCATAAAAAAAAGATTTCTTCGTGACGTAGTGAAGTATCATTGGAACGAGTTGTATTTATTCAAGGTATGCAATGACAACATCATTCGATGTTGTGTTCTGGAAGAGGAGATGCTTTCAACCCTGAAGCATTGTCATGATGCTCCTTATGGAGGTCATTTCGGTGGTATGAAAATAGCTGCTAAAGTTCTCCAATCAAGATTCTACCGGTCGACATTATTCAAAGACGCCCACAATTTTGTGAATTAATGCGATAAGTGTCAACGTACCAGTTCTATATCCCGGCACAATAAAATTTTGTAGCAGCCAATTATGGAGGTTGAATTATTCGATGTTTGGGGTATTGCTTTTATGGGACTGCTCTGAGTTCATTTCGAAATCTTTATACATTAGTAGCTATTGACTACGTCTCGAAGTGGGTTAAAGTTGTTGCAGTCCCAAAGGATGATGCAAAGACAATGCTAATTTTTTTCCACAAGTATATACTCACTTGCTTTGGCACACCAAAAGCATTGATTAGTGATCAGGGTACACACTTTAATTGCAACCAAGTGGCGACCGCACTGAAGAGATATAGAGTTAATCATAGAATGACTACTACTTATCATTCGCAAACCAATGGGTAAGCCGAAGTATCGAATCAACAAATTAAGAACATTCTTGAGAAGGTTGTAAACCCTTCTAGGAAAGATTAGTCTTTCCGATTGGATGACACTTTATGGGCATTGCGGACAACATACAAAACTCCATTAAGGATGTCGCTCTATCAATTGGTTTTTGGAAAAGCATGTCACTTGCCAGTTGAATTGGAACACAAAGCAATGTGGGAAATTAAACAAGTGAACATGGACTATGAAGCGCCTGGAAAGAAACGATTGCTGGATATCACTGAACTAGAGGAGATTAAGAGAAATGCTTATGAAAACAATGCAACTTACAAGGAAAAAACCAAACAATAGCATGACAAGATTATTTTGCAATGACAATTTATCGCGGGTCAACAGGTTTTATTATGCAGTTCTCTACTCAAATTGCACCCAGGTAAATTGTGTTCACATTGGTCTGGACCTTTTGAAGTTGTTGACGTATTACCTCATCGTGTAGTCACAATTCAAGATTTACGTGATGGACACCAGTTCGAAGTAAATGGACAGAGGCTGAAACCCTATTTTGGCAACAGTGATCAAAAGCAGACAGAGACCATTAAACTGGTCGAAAAGTTTTAATTTTTAATTATTACTCCTTGATTTTAATTCATTTTATTTTTTTTAAAGTTTGTTTTCCGTCCTTTTAATAGAATAATTAGGTACCATTGTCAACACATTGAAATCTTACTGTCAGCGTATTCCATAAGCTTATACTACCATTTATAACTCATCAAAATTCAGGGAAATTCAGATTCCACCGTTGGATTAAAAATCACTCATCCATTTAACTTGCTTTTATGATTCTTTACAACATATCCTCGAAATATTATATTCATAACAAATAGGGCCTACGAGACCCGATATTTACTCATGTAATTCAAAGCTTCATTTTCATTTCATTCAATTCACAATTTCTCATGTTCACAATTCAAATCAATTTCTCAATCCAATATATATATTTCAATCATCTAAGAATATAATTCAAGTTATACGAACTTACCAGGCTAAATTGCATAAATACCAAAATTTAAGGACATTTTGGTAATTTTCTATTTTCCTCGAATTTCCACCCAATCTTGATATAAATTAATATTTCATTCAATCTATTAATTTAAATAATAAAATAATTCATTTCATGCAATTTGGTCAATTTTTGACATTTTTACAAAATTATCCTTAAAATTTTACTTTTATTCAATTTAGTCCCTGAACCTAAAACATGTAAATTAGCAATTTTAAAATAAACCCATATTAGCTGAATATTCAGATATATTTTTCCTCCTCCTCCACTCCAGTCCACATCCTTGATATATACATAATACCACTATTAACTTGTTTACTCATAACAAGCTGTTCACTTGCGTCATAGTCACTAAATTAATTATATCTTAAGCTACAGAACTTCGAATTGAGATCTGTAAATTTTCTCTGAAAATAGACTCACATATATTCTTACCATAAAATTATTATAATTTTTGGTTTATCCAATATGTACATTTTATTCTTTAAAGTTTCCCTTGCTTCACTGCCCCTCTTCACTAAAAATTAATTATCTCTTTGTACAGAATTCAGATGATGTTCTTATTTGTTTCTATTTAAAATAGACTCATTAATAATTTTAAATATATAAATATAACCCATAATTATTTTTTACAATTTGTAATGATTTTTCCAAGTTAGAACAGGGGAACCCAAAGTCATTCTGACCTTGCCTCTCAAAATTTATTATATCTCATGATTTACAATTTCATTTATTAGACCGTTTATTCTATGAGAAACTAGACTCAATAAGATTTATTTCCATATTTATTCATACTCTAATTCTATTTCCACAATTTATGGTGATTTTTCAAAGTTAACCTACTGCTGCTGTCCAAAACTGTTTTAGTGCAAAATGTTGATTACTAGGTGTATAACTCCCTTATTCCCTTTCTCTATAATATTTCCCATCATTTTCACTTATTTCTCTTCACTATTATATCAAGAACATAAGACATTATATAATAAAACTCTATTATAACATTATTTTCATGCTTTTTATATTGAAATCTTGATGTTCTTACCTTGTGCTATTGGTTTCAATCTTTAACTTGATTTTCTCTCTCCTCCAGCTTCTATTTCTTGAATCTAACTTGATATTCTGGCTCCCCCTTGTCTCCTTGTTATTCTTCTCTCTTGGAAGCTATGAAAATTCTTTTGATTTCTAGGTGAAAATGGTAAATTTTTTGTGGAAGGACCAAATTGTAAAGAAAGCAAAACTTTCTTTCTTCTCCTCTCTTCTCACGTTAGTTGCATGGAAATATGGTGGAACGGATGATTATTCATCTTCCTTTTCTTATATATACTAAATAAAATACCAATAAAGTAATAAAATATCATTTAAAAATCAAATTAAAATATTAATAAACTAATATTTATTTATTTAATTAATATAAAATATCTTCAACATCATCATTATCTTCTAGATTTCTCTCTCTTCTAATTGACCATTTTGCCCTTTATAATCTTTAAAAATTTCATCCTTGAGTCATCACTTAATTTGGTAAAATTGTGATTTAGTCCTTCAAAATTCTTCACCTTTTCAATTTGGTCCTAATTCATCCATTTTTCTTAGTTTCTAGATTATTCCACCCTTAAAATATTTACAGTATTGGTCCTTCAACTTTTTTGTATTTACACTTTAATCCCTCAAATTTTGAGTATTTACTATTGGGCAACAAAAATTTTCTCACTTTTGCGATTTAATCCTTTCTTGAATTAATATGCCATAATATAATTCCCAATGTTGGCATAACTCAAAATTTCCTTTTTTGTCACTTTATTTCGTTATTTTACAATCAAGGATACCTACTTTCTTAATGAGTAATTTTCGGTGTATTACATTCTAAACGGGCACAATTCCTATTGGACACAACTATTCCCACCAGCCTTATATCTCTCCACAAAACAACATTTCTCTCCATCTTCTTCTTTCACTCACTATGAATTCTCCCTCAGTGTACCAACTATAACGTATTCAAGCAACCATTTGTATTTATATTCTCTTCTCAAGATCGTATCTTTTTAACTTTAAACCATTTTTCCTCAACAAAAGATGGCAAAAACAAGAGGCTCAGTCAAGAAAGCCTCCAAATTAGTTGACGAATATGTGTCCTCTACTACTACAGTTCGTGAATCAGAATCCCCCTGGCCATTGCAGATAAAGGAGCCAGTAATCTTTTTGAACAAAGTGGCAAAGGAATGATTTTACGACAACATGTTGAAGCGAAACTTCCATCCTGAACAGGGCATTTCCCTGTCGCGACAACAAGACTTGGGTAAGCAAGTCTACAAAACTATCTTGAAGTTAAAGTGGGAAAATTTTTGCAACCATCCTGGAAGCTACTCCCTTTCAATGGTTCGTGAGTTATATACTAACCTGTATAATCATGAGTTAAAGTTCATTTTTGTTCGATAAGGTTTAATACCATGGGACGCTAAAAAAATCAACGAGTTGTACAACAACAAGGTCGATGTCGATGAACACTCAGAGTTCATCGAGGACATCACAAATGAAAAACGATACCTGTTGGTGAAAGACTTGTGTGTTGAGGGAGCAGTGTGGACAAATTCCCATCAAAATAATTATACGATGCACCGTCACTTCCTGACACTGTAAGGCAAAATCTACTTTCATTTTTTCAACTACAGACTAAAGCCCTCTACTCACAGCACCACAGTCACCTTCAATAGACTATGTCTGATACATTCCATCGTTAAGGGTAGAAAGATTGATGTAGGCGCAATATTTTACCAAGAAATTACTGACTGCACTGCAAGGCAAATTGGAATCTTTGTTTTCCCATCACTGGTGATGTTATTGTGCCAGCAAAGAGGAATCATGCCCCGTGCTGATGAGAAAGTTCTAGAGAATAAGGGCCTAATCAATGAAGCTTCTATAGAAAGAATGACTCATGGCAAGGACACGCCGATACTGAAGGAGGCAGAAACCAGCATGACAAGGAAGGGAAAAACCAAAGCCGACAGCAAAGGAACAAACTTTAATGCAGAGACATCCTTACGGTGAAAACTAAAGGATGTCAAAAAATGGTGAACTCCATCAATAATAGGCAGAACAGGCTTGTCGCTACAGTAGAAGATATGGAGAAATCCAAGAATTTGTTTAATGCTTATACTAAAGCCTGGAATAGTTCTATTGTAGCCACATTAGGCCAACTGAGCCCATCCCCACTACCGGAACTCCTAATGTTTCCACCAATTATTTGGAATTATGACCTCTCTTCCATGGATGACGACTTAAAAGACCGAGACAGATCAATGGCATCCCAACCCATTGTACAGGTCTCTGATAATGAGAAGGAAGAGGCATCCAGGGACATTGAAGAATGTCTGCAAAAGATTGATCACTTGTTCAAGGATGGTATTTTTGCTGATCAAGAGAATCCTGTTGTTGAGAAGGAAGTTGCTACTATAGAAGAGGCAGTTGTTGATGAAGAAGAAGAAGTTGCTAAAAATGAGAAAGAAAGAGAAGAAGAAGATTATGTTGTGAACATTGTCACTGCACTCGAGTTTGTGGGTACAAATATTGATAATTTGGCGTGAGCCAGAGCGAGATCAGCGGAAGTTGTTGAGGTAACCAGTGAGGAGAAGAACAATTCATTGGCAATAGTGGTCTACACTAGACCACTCCAAGTTGCCTCTCCTACACAGGAAGCAGCTGATGATGCCAGGGCAGAGATGGGAATTGAGGAGCAATTTGAGGACCGTGTAAAGCCCAAAAAAAAGAAGAGGAAGCACTCCAAGGATTAAAAATGAAAGAAGGAGGGGAAGAAAATAAGGAGGAAGAAACTTCATGCAGACACATTGATGGTTGAGGATAACTAAGTTAGTTTATTTTAAGCTTTAGTTGTTGTATTCATGCATTGCAGGTAGCTGTAGGTTTTATTTTGATAAGATACATTGTCATTGCATTTTTATTGTCATTACATTTTCATGTTAATGCATTGGGGATAATGCAAACATTTAGTTTAGGGGAATGCACATGGGGCTTTGAAATGCACCCACATTTCAATTTTTTTCGGTAATAAAGCATGCAAGGTTTAATTATAGTTAATGAAAATTGTTCGAAAATTTTTGTTACATTCGATGCTTAATTCTTGAATAGTGTAAATTATCAATGAATGAGTTGGATAAATTTGAGAGAAGGTTGTAGCTTCAATTCTTTGATAAATGGATTAGGTTGCATTAGTAATGGATGGCTGCTATCCTTCCTTAAATCTTGAATGAATCTACTTTTTATAGTTGCTTATATATATAGTTATAAAGTAGAGACACTCCAAAGTGGGTGTAGTATGGAATGTTAAAGAGGGAACACTCCAATACAAGCGTTAAAAAAATTAGTCTGGCCAATGCCTTTCGTTGCATGAGTGTGTGTCGACGTGATTACATACTCCCTGGGGGTTTGTTGCGCTCCATCGTTACTTCTCAGAAACAAGGTTATAATAATACAATGATATCCTTATTTAAAAAAAGTATATACATAATATATAAATACTTAGTATTTATAATAAATGTTGTATTGGTAGATAGAACTTAGGGTTTGAGGCATGATGCTAACATTGATGAAGTTGCAACCATATTTGTTCATGCTTATGAATTGTCGATGCAATATTCTTTCATCTGAATATGATTTATTCATTGAGAATTTTGAGGGTTCAAGTTGCTAGAATGATCATTTGCCTTAGTAAAAATTTTTGTAGCCTTTCTAGTTTCTGTTTTACTTAAGGAAAAGTAAAAACTCAAGTTTGGGGGTGTGATAGCACTAGAAAGAACATAAGTTTTCCTCCTTACTTATTGATTAAATTGTTCTCATTTATTTATCCTTAGCATATATTTTAGAATTTTCAATTTAGTAAATTTCATTTTATAACTCAGTGTATCCTAGCCTATTTTATCCTTAATTTTGTTATATTTTTGCATTAATGTCGCTGCATGAGTTAATTCCAGATTGCGTCCAGAATTGTCACCACACTTGACAGCTGTCCAGATAAGAACTAAAGTTTCATGAGCTTTTCAGTCTGGTATAACAAACCTATACATACAAGGACATAATAATTCTGAGGAAAGGACACATGTACTATTGGAGGAGGACATAAAAGGTTGACTTGAGAAGAAAAGGGGGGCTGTTCTGTCTATCATCATCTTCATCATCCTACTTTGAAGCCTGTGGCCTCGGAAGCTTAAGCCTCTCACGGGTGAGCAAACGTGAAATCCAGATGCAGACTAGCTTCTAACGAGGAGATCCAAGTGAGAGACAAAAGGGAATAGAGAGGTTCAGTTCGAGTTGTCCAGGAATAGTATTCTCTACTCGATTCTTTCTTATTTCATTCTAAATGCTGGTGATTATTGTTTGTTTTCTGTTTGTATGGAAGTACACATGAATTCTTGGTTAAATGTTATCCTATGCAATCTTTCTTTTATTGTTTAATCTTGGGGTTTGAATGTTTCTTAACACGGAAGTTTATTGCAGTTACTGACACTGGGAAGTGTAGTGACACTTCGAGCCAAGAAGCATTACAATGGAAGATCAGTGAGGATTAGAGGAATTTAGTCCACTTATTCTTAATAGTGCCATGTTTCCATCATCAGAAGGTGGGTTAATATGCATGTTTAAGTCTCAAATTAAATAGAAGAGTGACATTGGGTAAGATATACATTGAATTTTATTGTCTCGACAATAACCTATCCTTTTATACCTTGTGAGCACTTAGTGTTCTACTGAAGATTCATGTTGGGGATCCCAGTTTATCATTAACACATTTATTTTATTGTTTTCAAGTTATTGCATCGACAACAATCCTCACAATTTATCTTGTTTATATCTAGTTATTGCATCGACATTTATAGACAAAAGACTCACATCTATCTACTATACATGCATTGATAGTGTACGCTTGCACATTATTGCTGTGACATTAAACAACTGATTACTACACTTTGAGCTCTTTAAGCTCCTCAGGTGCCATGCGATAGGGTGCAATGGACACCAGTGCTGTCCCAGGCAGCAACTCAATTCTGAATTCAACCTCATGCTTTGGAGGTAAACTGGGCAACTATTTCAGAAAGAAATCTGCAAACTCTTTCACTACACGAATATTCTCCAATACTACACCATCAACCTTTGTATCAAAGATATACGCTAGATAGGCCTCACACCTTTTACAAATCAGATTATCCATTACTAAGGAAGAGATCGCTTACAATCTTCTCTACCCGAATCCCTAATTTATTAGACATTTCACAAGACACATACGAATGGGTAGATCCAATATCAATTAATACAAAGTATGGAATAACATTAATGGTAAAAGTACCTGCTATCACTTCTGCTACATCACAATCCTCAATGCGTTTAGTCACGTACACAAGTGTTGGTTGCCTCGCATCTACCTGATTAGAACCCTAACCCGATCCCCTTAAGCTTCTGTTCATGGGTGCACTCCATATCATCTAAGATCCTCTCTATAGCTTCTAGTCAATATTTAGCTACAGTGGGGTCATCTCAGCAACACCCCTAAACAACTTGGCCTTACTCAAATGGAGTCTCCCAACAATAGTGCCATGACTATTAGCTCTCGTCTGATCACCTGCCACTCACTCTAACACTCATAGCATGGCCTACGATACAGGCTTGTTCGTTGGCTCTTGTTGACTTTTATCAATAATAAGTGCATTTTCCACATTTTTCACTACTGACTGAGGAGTTCGTACTTGAGATGCAGATGAGTCAACTTGGGTTCCCTAACCCTACTCTCTTCAAGCTCTTATTCCTTGAGTGCTAACTCTGTGAGTACTTATTTTAAGTTTTATGAACGTCTGTCAACAAAGATAAGTTATCACTTGAATGTTTTTTTTAACTGAGGTTGTTTTCTTTTAGTTAACACTTATCTCACTATTTATTGTCTTCACAGTCTGGAGTTTTCAAATTCTATAGTTTTCACAATCTACAATCTATAGTTTTTACAGCCTATAGTGTAACACACCGAACCCAAGACCGTCACCGGAGTCGAACACGAGGTGTTAACAGACTTTAAACCACTTATATAAAAAAACTTTCCCAGACACTGCCAATCTGCGTACTAGTCACTTTAAAAATCATATCTTGAGTTCAGAAACTCAGAATCCAGTTCCGTAAATTTTCCATGAAAATAGACTCATATGCCCATCTACATATTTTTTTGTAGAATTTTTGGTTGGGCCAATTAGTACAGTTTATTAGTCAAAGTCTCCCATGTTATAGGGATCGACTACACTGACCTTTGCGTATTACGACTTGGATATCTCCCTGTACAGGAATTCAATACTGATGTAGTTTGTTTCTATAGAAACTAGACTCAAGGAGGAATCTATACATATATGGCATGACTCCTAATTATCTCCGGTTAATTTATAATGAATTTCCAAAGTTGAAACAGGGAATCCAGAAACCGTTCTGCCCTGTCTTACGAGAACCTGAATATCTCTTAACATACTGTCCATATGATCGTTTCGTTACTTTCCTATGAAAATAGATTCATCAAGGTTCGTTTACATAATTTATTCACTATTTAATTCCCTTCCTACTATTTTTAGTGATTTTCCAAATCTACATCACTGCTGCTGTCAGCATCTGCCTTTAAGGTAGACTTTACCTATTTCATAGTTTTCATGATTCAACTAGCCCTTTTAGCATAAATAGCACAAATTATGATAGTGATTAACCATTCCCATGGCCAATCCTTGTTAAGCATATCCACACCTCTCAATAACCATATCCATACCAAATGATTATAACATTATACTCAAACATATATAAGCCATTTTCGCATGGCTATCCAAAATTATACAAGTCCAAAGGGTCCATGACCCCCAACAAAAGGGTAGTCCTATACATGCTATTTCGAAGTTCAACCAAATTTGTACCAAAAGGGGGGGGGCTTTGATAGTGTGGGCGACTTCGACTTCAAAATCCCGAGTCCGATAGCTGGAGAACCAAAATCTATAAAACAGAGAATCAAGGAGACGGAGTAAGCAATTTATGCTTAGTAAGTTTTGAGCAAGGGATTCCAGCACAACAAAAGTATAGCATTCATGTAGCTAAACGGATAATTTCATATGCACAATTTTTCAATATCATACTTACTTCACATTACGAACCCTTTTATTCATACACAAAGATCAACTTAGCCAAAGGCCGGTAGCTCATTTATCAACTGAGCGAATACTTATTTGTAAGGGCTCAACTAATTCAAAGCACATACGAAACATACCTCAATGTTGGGATGTTTCAAGTGTATTAACTGAAATTTTTACAGCAAGATCATTCATTCCCAAATCACGTACCTTCGGAATTTAACCGGATATAGCTACTCGTTCAAATGCCTTCGGGACATAGCCCGGTTATAGTAACTCGCACAAATGCCTTCGGGACTTAACCCGGATTTAGTAACTCACACAAATGCCTTCGGGACTTAACCCGGATTTAGTAACTCGCACAAATGCCTTCGGATCTTAGTCCGGATTTAGTAACTCGTACAAATGCCTTAGGATCTTAGTCCGGATATGGTCACCTAGCACAAAGCCTTCGGGACTTAGCCCAGACATCATTCAAATAACCATGCACATTTAACAACAAATCATGGCACATTCGTATTTCATTTTCGTTAGCAAAACTCAAACACAAGACTCTTATCATTCTTGCAATTTCGGCTCAATAGCTACACACAAAGAGCATGATTTTGATTTGCTTAAAACATGATCTAATCAAATCATAATTTAAGCTCTTTTACTCAAGAACTTACCTCGGATGTTGTCTAACGATTCCGATGGCTACTCGACCACTTTTTCCTTTCCCTTATCCAACTGGGGTCCTCTAAGCTCTTGAGCTAATTCAAACAAATTTAACTCATTAAAGTCTCATTTTGCTAGCTTATGGCCAAATATGACAAGGAGTTTGATAGGTCATATGGCCACCCTTTTAGCTCAAATACACAATGGTCATACGCATTTTTAATCACATCAAGCAATTTAATACAATTCATTCGAACATCAAAAGAGAAGCTCAAGGTACTTAGCCCATATATACATTAGACATTAGAGTCACATGTGTACGAAATCACGAATCGAATTCAACATACTAGCTAATATTTCCCCTTAGCCGAATTTTCTAAGTCAAGCTAAAGCCATCAATAGGCTACCTATGGCCGAACATACACATAGCTTATGTACTTATTCATGTGGCCGAACATACATGTCTATGTTGGGGCCGATTGCAACACTTAATACGTTCTACAAGTATGGTTACTTGTATTGACTAAACACCATTTTGTTTCAAGTTCAAAACTTGGCTAATACACACATATATACACTAGTAAAGCATCCTCTCCCTTTCCATCAATTTAACACATGCATTACTCATTAATATACAAAAATTATATTCGGCCTTAGCACACAACTTGCTAGCCGATTCTTCTTCATCTAGCAACCAATGCACATATGTGCTCACTCAAAAATGCTAAAAAGAAGATTCAAGAATCATCAATCCACCATCACATGCATCATTAACAAGCTTCATATTTAGCATGCAATGGCATTAACACAAAATCCACCTAGGCCGAATATCATCCCCATGACATAGCAAAGATTTGAACCATGGGCTAATTAGAACTCAAGCTAGCAACTAAAAACATGCATGAATCTCATGGCACAACCTCAAACATACCTTGATCTAGATACAAGTATGGCCAAACCTCCTCCTAATCCTCTTCCAAACCAAACATGAAGCAAGAACTCCTTCCTCCTTCCTTAGAATTTTCGGCCAAAAGAAGATGAAAAAGGATGAACAAAATTTTCTTTTCTTTTCTTTAACTCACGGCAATGGGGGGGGGAAACAACCACACACTTTTTTTTTCCATTTCTTTATTACCCATACTCCTTATTTTATTTTTCCTAACATACCTCACTAACATAACATGTTTGTGACATGTTTCCACTCATAGCATGGCCGGCCACTATGCCTTAATTTGGGTAAATTGACATGCAAACCCATCATTTTCACAATATGCATTAATAGGCCACTTTGCATTTGCCTAGCACATTTCAAAATTTTCTCACATAAGTCCTATTTGATAAAATTCACTTACAATTAACAAAATTCAAACACGAAATTTTCACACATGCACATGTACATATAATGAGCATCAATTATGATGGTTAATTATTTTTATGACTCAGTTTAGTGGTCCCGAAACCACTTCCCGACTAGGGTCAATTTTGGGCTGTCACAACTCTCCCCCACTTAAGAAATTTTCGTCCCCGAAAATCTTACCGGTAAATAGGTTTGGGTATCGTTCTTTCATCGAGCTCTCGGTTTCCCAAGTAGCTTCCTCGATCCCGTGTTTGAGCCATAACACCTTAACTAACGGAACCCTTTCGTTTCGCAACTCTTTCACTTCACGAGCTAGGATACGAATCGGTTCTTCTTCATAACTCAAGTCAGATTGAATTTCAACTTCTGAGGGATTAATCACATGTGACGGATCAGATCTATAACGTCGAAGTATCGAAACATGAAAGACATCGTGATTCTTTTCAAGTTCAGGGGGCAAAATCATTCTATACGCAACCGGACCAACTCGTTCGGAGATTTCGTACGGCCCAATGAATCTCGGGCTCAACTTGCCCTTACGGCCAAATCTGAGTACCTTTTTCCAAGGTGAAACTTTAAGAAACACTTTATCTCCCACCTGATATTCAATGTCTTTTCGTTTCAAATCCGCATACGATTTTTGACGATCTGTGGCTGCCTTCAGACTTTCACGGATTACCTTTACTTTCTGTTCGACATCTTTAATCAAATCAACTCCGAAAATTTTACTTTCACCGAGCTCGGTCCAAAACAATGGTGTACGGCATTTACGACCGTACAAAGCCTCATAAGGTGCCATCTTAATACTTGATTGAAAACTATTGTTGTAAGAAAATTCAATCAAAGGTAAATACCGTTCCCATGAACTACTGAACTCGAGGATGCAACATCTCAACATATCCTCAAGTATCTGAATTATCCGCTCAGATTGACCATCGGTTTGGGGGTGAAAAGCAGTGATAAAATGCAGCTTGGTACCCAAAGCTTCTTGCAATTTCCTCCAAAATCGTGAGGTGAATCTCGGATCTCTATCCGACACGATAGAAATAGGTACCCCGTGTAATCTCACAATCTGAGAAACGTACAATTCAGCTAGTTTATCCAATGAAAAATCCGTACACACGGGGATAAAGTGAGCCGACTTAGTCAGTCTATCGACAACAACCCAAATCGCATCTTTCTTACTTGCTGACAATGGCAGTCCGGACACAAAGTCCATTGTGACTCGATCCCATTTCCACTCGGGTATCATGATCAGCTGAAGTAATCCTGAAGGCACTTGATGTTCTGCTTTCACTTGTTGAAATATTAAACATCTCAAAATAAAGTCGGAGATGTCTCGTTTCATACCATGCCACCAAAATCGACGTTTCAAATCGTTGTACATTTTCATACTCCCCGGGTGAATTGACATTCGGCTACAATGGGCTTCGTTCAGAATCATCGAAATGAGTTCCGAATTCCTTGGAACACACAAACGACTTCTGAACCTCAAACAATCATCATCATCAATTTGAAACTCCGATTCCTTGTTCGGAACACACTCAGCCCATTTTGCAACCAATTCATCATCAACTTTCTGGGCTTCACGAATTTGATGAATCAATAATGGTTTGGCTTTTAATTCAGCTACTAACACATTGTCGGGTAGAACAGACAAGTGCACATTCATCGCTCGTAAAGCAAACAATGATTTCCGGCTTAAGGCGTCCGCAACCACATTAGCCTTTCCCGGGTGGTAATCAATGACAAGCTCGTAATCTTTCAACAACTCAAGCCAATGTCTTTGTCGCAGATTTAAGTCTCTTTGAGTCATCAAATATTTGAGACTTTTGTGATCCGAAAATACATGGCACTTTTCACCAAATAAGTAATGTCGCCATATTTTTAAAGCAAATACGATGGCAGCTAGTTCAAGATCATGGGTCGGATAATTTTTCTCATGTGGCTTTAATTGTCTCGACGCATAGGCCACCACTCGACCTTCTTGCATCAATACGCAACCCAACCCAAGTAGGGATGCGTCACTATAAATGACAAACTCTTTGCCTGATTCGGGTTGCACTAAAATTGGAGCTTCAGTCAAATAAGTTTTCAGTTGATCGAAACTTTTCTGACATTTCTCCGTCCATTCGAACTTAACATCCTTTTGAAGTAGCTTCGTCATTGGTGTGGCTATCATCGAGAAACCTTTGACAAATCATCGGTAATAACCGGCGAGTCCCAAAAAGCTCCAAACTTCGGTAATATTTCTTGGAGGCTTCCAGTTAAGTATGGATGAAATTTTGCTCGGGTCAACTCGAATACCCGATGCGAATACCACGTGACCCAAGAAGCTAACCTCTCTTAACCAGAACTCACACTTACTGAACTTAGCATATAACTGCTTATCCCGCAAAATTTGCAACACTAACCTCAGGTGCTCAGCATGTTCGGTCTCATCTCTTGAATAGACCAAGATGTCATCAATGAACACAACTACGAACCGATCCAAATATGGTCTGAAGATCCGATTCATCAAATCAATAAATACCGCAGGGGCATTAGTGAGCCCAAACGGCATTACTAAGAATTCGTAGTGACCATATCTCGTTCTGAAGGCAGTTTTGGGTATGTCCGAATCTCGAATTCACAACTGATAATAGCCCGATCTCAAATCTATTTTTGAGAACACTGAGGCTCCCTTCAGTTGGTCGAACAAATCATCGATACGTGGTAACGGATATTTGTTCTTTATTGTCACTTTATTCAGCTGACGATAGTCAATGCACAACCTCATGGTTCCGTCCTTCTTTTTCACGAACAATACTGGTGCACCCCAAGGTGAGAAACTTGGTCGAGCGAAACCTCTATCTGTCAATTCTTGCAACTGAGCTTTCAACTCTTTTAACTCGGTTGGTGCCATACGATACGGAGCTATCGAAATCGGCGTAGTCCCAGGTACAAGCTCAATACCAAACTCTATCGACCAAACAGGTGGTAAACCCGGTAATTCTTCAGGAAAAACATCCGGGTATTCACAAACCACCGGCACAGATTCGGGTTTCTTTTCTAATTCTTTGTCATCAAGTACATACGCAAGGTATGCTTCGCACCCTTTTCTTACATATTTCTGGGCCAACATTGAGGATATTACAGCTGACAACCCCTTTAAGTCCGTAGACTCAACTCGGATCATCTTGTTATTTGCGCACCTCAAATCAATAGTCTTGCTTTTGCAATTCACAACCGCATCATGCGCGGTCAACCAATCCAAACCAAGAATAACATCAAATTCATCAAACGGCAAAAGCATCAAGTCCGCCGGAAAACAGGAACCTCGAATTACTAGGGGACATTTCTTACACACTTTGTCGACAAGCACGTAACGACCCAAGGGATTTGACACCCGAATTACGAACTCAGTAGACTCAATAGGTAAAGTCTTACTGGATGCTAAGGTTTCACATATGTAAGAATGAGTAGAACCGGGGTCAATCAAAGTAATTACATTAGTATCAAAAAGAGTAAACGTACCGGTAATAACATCAGGCGGAGAAGAATCTTCGCGGGCACGTATAGCATAAGCTCTAGCAGGCGCACGAGCCTCGGATCTGGTCGTAGCATCTCTAGATCCTCTCTGACCACCACTAGCATTGCCCGTATTTCCAGATGGTCTACCTCGAGCAGTGGTAGCACCCGGTTTCCCACTCTGATTTACATTCTGTTCAGACAACCTCGGGCAATCTTTAATGAAGTGGTCAACTGATCCGCACTTGTAACAGGAAAGGTCAGGGAATCTACAACTCCCCGAATGCCATTTACCGCAATATCGACATTTTGTTCTGTCTCGACGTTCATTCCCAACACTGGCGACCGAAGTGCCTCGTGTACCCACAGGGGGTCGATCACGATCTCGTCTAAAAAGGCCCGAAGTGCCTCTAGACCGGCCCACATCATCTCGAAATTTCTTCGATGCCTGTTGAAGAGACTTTTCCGAGGATCTTTTACGAAACTCTCCAGTTCCCACATCAACTTTTTGTTTTTCTTTTCTAAGCTCTTGGGCTTTACAAGCTCGCTCGACAAGTACTACGAACTCTCGTATTTCAAGAATGCCCACGAACATTTTTATATCTTCATTCAGCCCATCCTCGAAGCGTTTACACATGATAGCCTCGGACGAAACACATTCCCGAGCATACCTACTAAGTCTAACAAATTTTCGATCGTAATCAGTAACTGGCATAGAACCTTGCTTAAGCTCAAGAAATTCCTTCCGTTTTTGATCAACAAATCTCTGACTGATATACTTTTTCTGAAACTCAATTTGGAAAAACTCCCAAGTTACTTGCTCTCGGGGCACAACAGAAGTCAGAGTACTCCACCAATAGTAGGCAGAATCGCGTAGCAAGGAGATAGTACACTTTAGGCATTCATCGGGTGTACAAGATAGCTCATCGAGTACCCGGATAGTGTTGTCCAACCAAAATTCAGCTTGCTCGGCATCGTCGCTATCCGTAGCTTTAAATTCAGTAGCCCCATGTTTTCGGATTCTGTCAATTGGGGGCTTATTTGACCTTATTTGGTCAGTTTCCGGAGGTATTGTAGGTGCGGGGGTGGTATTAGTCGGGAATGGAGGTTGTGGAACAGCCGTATTAGTTCGAATGTATTGGTTGAACCAATCATTCATCACGCTATAGAAAGCTTGTCTAGCTCCATCATTCGGGTTACTAGCATTAGGTTGAGAGTCCGCCGGCGCTGTCCCTTGTGCGGGAGCAGGTGCTACACTCTCAAGATCATCAGCTACCGCTCGGTCGGGATCAGGATCCATTACTATAAATAAACATATTTACAATTGTCAGAAATCACCACACTATCAAATAATCACATAAAATGGCATGTATAGCTAGACCCAACGCATTACGGTAGTCCTAGAATCGACTAAACCGTAGCTCTGATACAAATCAAATGTAACACCCCGAACCTGAGACCATCACCGGAGTCGAACACGAGGTGTTAACAGACTTTAAACAACTTATATAAAAAAATTTCCGAGACACTGCCAATCTGCGTACTAGTCGCTTTAAAAATCATATCTTGAGTTCAGAAACTCAGAATCCAGTTCCGTAAATTTTCCCTAAAACTAGACTCATATGCCCATCTACATATTTTTTTCTAGAATTTTCGGTTGGGCCAATTAGTACATTTTATTAGTCAAAGTCTCCCATGTTACAGGGATCGACTACACTGACCTTCGCGTATTACGACTTGGATATCTCCCTGTACAGGGCTTCAATACTGATGTCGTTTGTTTCTATAGAAACTGGACTCAAAGAGGAATCTATACATATATGGCATGACTCCTAATTTTCTCCGATTAATTTATATTGAATTTCCAAATCGAAACAGGGAATCCAAAAACCGTTCTGGCCCTGTCTTACGAGAACCTGAATATCTCTTAACATACTGTCCATATGATCGTTTTGTTACTTTCCTATGAAAATAGATTCATCAAGGTTCGTTTACATAATTTATTCACTATTTAATTCCCTTCCTACTATTTTTAGTGATTTTCCAAATCTACATCACTGCTGCTGTCAGCATCTGCCTTTAAGGTAGACTTTACCTATTTCATAGTTTCCATGATTCAACTAGCCCTTTTAGCATAAATAGCACAAATTATGATAGTGATTAACCATTCCCATGGCCAATCCTTGTTAAGCATATCCACACCTCTCAATAACCATATCCATACCAAATGATTATAACATTATACTCAAACATATATAAGCCATTTTCGCATGGCTATCCAAAATTATACAAGTCCAAAGGGTCCATGACCCCCAACAAAAAGGGTAGTCCTATACATGCCATTTCGAAGTTCAACCAAATTTGTACCAAAAGGGGGGGGGCTTTGATAGTGTGGGCGACTTCGACTTCAAAATCCCGAGTCCGATAGCTGGAGAACCAAAATCTATAAAACAGAGAATCAAGGAGACGGAGTAAGCAATTTATGCTTAGTAAGTTTTGAGCAAGGGATTCCAGCACAACAAAAGTATAGCATTCATGTAGCTAAACGGATAATTTCATATGCACAATTTTTCAATATCATACTTACTTCACATTACCAACCCTTTTATTCATACACAAAGATCAACTTAGCCAAAGGCCGGTAGCTCATTTATCAACTGAGCGAATACTTATTTGTAAGGGCTCAACTAATTCAAAGCACATACGAAACATACCTCAATGTTGGGATGTTTCAAGCGTATTAACTGAAATTTTTACAGCAAAATCATTCATTCCCAAATCACGTACCTTCGGAATTTAACCGGATATAGCTACTCGTTCAAATGCCTTCGGGACATAGCCCGGTTATAGTACCTCGCACAAATGCCTTCGGGACTTAACCCGGATTTAGTAACTCGCGCAAATGCCTTCGGATCTTAGTCTGGATTTAGTAACTCGTACAAATGCCTTCGGATCTTAGTCCGGATATGGTCACCTAGCACAAAGCCTTCGGGACTTAGCCCGGACATCATTCAAATAACCATGCACATTTAACAACAAATCATGGCACATTCGTATTTCATTTTCGTTAGCAAAACTCAAACACAAGACTCTTATCATTCTTGCAATTTCGGCTCAATAGCCACAAACAAAGAGCATGGTTTTGATTTGCTTAAAACATGATCTAATCAAATCATAATTTAAGCTCTTTTACTCAAGAACTTACCTCGGATGTTGTCGAACGATTCCGATGGCTACTAGACCACTTTTTCCTTTCCCTTATCCAACTGGGGTCCTCTAAGCTCTTGAGCTAATTCAAACAAATTTAACTCATTAAAGTCTCATTTTGCTAGCTTATGGCCGAATATGACAAGGAGTTTGATAGGTCATATGGCCACCCTTTTAGCTCAAATACACAATGGTCATACTCATTTTTAATCACATCAAGCAATTTAATACAATTCATTCGAACATCAAAAGAGAAGCTCAAGGTACTTAGCCCATATATACATTAGACATTAGAGTCACATGTGTACGAAATCACGAATCGAATTCAACATACTAGCTAATATTTCCCCTTAGTCGAATTTTCTAAGTCAAGCTAAAGCCATCAATAGGCTACCTATGGCCGAACATACACATAGCTTATGTACTTATTCATGTGGCCGAACATACATGTCTATGTTGGGGCCGATTGCAACACTTAATACGTTCTACAAGTATGGTTACTTGTATTGACTAAACACCATTTTGTTTCAAGTTCAAAACTTGGCTAATACACACATATATACACTAGTAAAGCATCCTCTCCCTTTCCATCAATTTAACACATGCATTACTCATTAATATACAAAAATTATATTCGGCCTTAGCACACAACTTGCTAGCCGATTCTTCTCCATCTAGCAACCAATGCACATATGTGCTCACACAAAAATGCTAAAAAGAAGATTCAAGAATCATCAATCCACCATCACATGCATCATTAACAAGCTTCATATTTAGCATGCAATGGCATTAACACAAAATCCACCTAGGCCGAATATCATCCCCATGACATAGCAAAGATTTGAACCATGGGCTAATTAGAACTCAAGCTAGCAACTAAAAACGTGCATGAATGTCATGGCACAACCTCAAACATACCTTGATCTAGATACAAGTATGGCCAAACCTCCTCCTAATCCTCTTCCAAACCAAACATGAAGCAAGAACTCCTTCCTCCTTCCTTAGAATTTTCGGCCAAAAGAAGATGAAAAAGGATGAACAAAATTTTTCTTTTCTTTTCTTTAACTCACGGCAATGGGGGGGAAACAACCACACACTTTTTTTTTTGTTTCCATTTCTTTATTACCCATACTCCTTATTTTATTTTTCCTAACATACCTCACTAACATAACATGTTTGTGACATGTTTCCACTCATAGCATGGCCGGCCACTATGCCTTAATTTGGGTAAATTGACATGCAAACCCATCATTTTCACAATATGCATTAATAGGCCACTTTGCATTTGCCTAGCACATTTCAAAATTTTCTCACATAAGTCCTATTTGATAAAATTCACTTACAATTAACAAAATCCAAACACGAAATTTTCACACATGCACATGTACATATAATGAGCATCAATTATGATGGTTAATTATTTTTATGACTCGGTTTAGTGGTCCCGAAACCACTTCCCGACTAGGGTCAATTTTGGGCTGTCACATATAGTCTTGAATCTAAAGAACATTTACCTAAGATTGGCTTCGGGAGTCTCAGATTTTTTTGCAATAATTTTATCAAGTGGCATGTTTTTTTTTCAAAAACACCTTTATAAAATTAATGAATTTTTTTAAAACACTTTTCCCATAGTCTGAGTTTTGAATCAAGCTCTGTTTTCACATGCCCAGCCTCGTCGATCACATTCCCGTTTTCACTCACACGGCCTACCAGATGAGCGACCACATGCCCGTGTGGTGTCAACAGTCTCACTTTTTGGCTTTTCGTCGATTACCAATTTTCAGTGTTGCATTTACACACCTTATACGATCTTTGGTACGCAACTCTCCTAAGATAAACACACCTAAAACAAATGGAAATTCCATGTCCAACATTAGTCACACTTAGAACTAATACCACTAAAACAACAACAATTGAACTTCACCTATGTTGCTTACCCCCACTGCCCCAAAAGATGTAGCATACGATTCTGCAGGTAAACCAAGTTCGATACGATTTGATGCTGTGAAATCAAAATTTGACACAACGGATGGTTAGGAACTTATCACAATTAAACAAATGAAATTTCCCCAAACCAATTCAGGCATAACCCCCCTCTTACGTCTTACCAAAAGACTTACCAAACGAAAGTAGCCCATGTTGAACAGGAGTAACTAATTAAGAGAGAAGTCGAGGGGAAAAGGAGAATAAGGGGGAGTCAAGAAATCAGCGAAGGGAACCGAGAAGAACTAATACCAATGTTTCCCTTTTCAGAGAGAACCCGAAGAGTTAGAGCGAAGAAAGAACAAGGATTCAACAAAGGTTTTTAGGGAAAAGAGAGACCAAGGTGAGTAAATTAACAAAAGAAAAGGAATCAGTAAGGACAGCCAGTAGCATACTGGCAGCAATGTTGAAAGAAATAAAAGATGTAGTAGAAAACACCTAAGAAAACAAACAAATTCAACACTAAGGAACACAGAGCAGTCGACATAAGAAATGAAATTTTGAGAGGAGATAAATGCCAAGCCGAAATTTTTGAGAAAATAAACTCCCTTTCGGCACAACCTCTAAACACTTCCCTTAAACGTCTCCTCAAAATTCTCCAACCACTCCACTATCCATAACCCTTAAGAACCGAAAACACCCTCATTATCCTCTTATAAAATTGGCCACAACATCCCCACACTTCTCAAATACTCAGAATTTTTGTCAAACTATAACACTCATACGTCACAAGCAATAAAAATAAATCCCCTTGATCGTGTAAAGATTCGAACATAAGACCTCTAACATATTTACACCCCACTTAACCATTAGACCAGTAGATCCATTCTAACATCTTTTACCAACATTTATTTATAAGCCTACTGATTAGAGATAGGGGTTTATTCATTTAAAAAAAAATTTCCCAAGCCAAGGCTTGAACTTGAGACCTCTCAGACACTTATCAAAACACTTAACCACTGAAGCAGACATATATTTTTGTTACAAACATACCACAATAAAATATATATAAGGGATTTTTTTGGGCGTTACAATGTAGCGGAGATGGGTAGGACTGTTTTCCTAAAATCTATATCGTTTTACAAATTATGCATTGACATGATCATGCATGATATGCTTATGAAATATTGAGATATGTGATTTTATGACTTTGTATCATATATGGTTTATATTGTGAATGAGTTTGTGTTAATCTCACACTAGGCTTAAAAAGCTCACCCAATTAGTGTTTCCATCCTTCAGCTAATCAAACATAAGACTTGGATTCAACACTCGGCGAAGCCTCTCGAAAATTTTTACATCATGGATATTTATTGGATTTTAACTATTTGGATTTTGGGTTGTGATTTTGTGGACTTTTGGACTTTACCTTTATTTTTTATTTGATTTATATTTTTATTACTTTAAAACCATCATGCATGCATGCAAAATTATGGGATTTTAAGTATTTTTTATAATGCCATTTTTCTAAATTAATTATGTTCTGTTAAATTTTAAATGAAATGATAATTCATAAATTTTCTAAATAGTTTTTATGAAAATCCACTGTGAACTTCTTTATAAAAATAATTTTGTATAATTATAATATAATATCATTCATTTTTAAATGTTTTCAAACAACATTATAAGTAAATGACACTTTTATTTTTAAAATATATATATTACTAAGTTTTTTTGAAGAGATAAAATTGTTCAATCTTAGAGATAATTTTACGTTTTCAAACTCAAACCTATATTTTTCAAATAAACAAATAATTTTTCACATTGTAAATGTAATTTCTGAGATTCAGCCATAAATGTCTAGGCTGGGTTTTGGGCGTTACACTTAGTCCTCATTTGCCCACTAAAGTCAATAAAAGACTCGAATAACACAATTTATTGAATATAAGTAAATGTAAGAAAACTTAACTAAATTCCAACTAAAGTGCTCATATTCAAACTCCTCAATTACGAAAACTAGTTTAATATGCTACATTGAAGTACAAAAGATAAGATGCCTTCTGTGAATGTTCGCCGAGACAATAAACACGTGATTCTGTATGGTTGCATATGTGGCGTGGTTTGTTAAGCCTTTGTGGCTTATTTTGTATGGATTTTGTGGCAAGATATGTATCATCCTATTGGCGTATTTAGTGATATATATATGTGTCTGGAGAGTTAAGTTATTTGCTCTTATGTTAATATTTCGGTAACTTCTAATATCTCTTCAATAGTTAGTTCTATCATGTGTATCTGATGAGTTTGAAAATAGATTGGGTTATTCGATCTGGTAATAAAGTTTGAAAAGTCATACGAGATATATTCTAAATGAGAAATTGCATATGTACTTCTAATGACAATTCACAATAATATTTTGTCATATTAGAATCTAGGTGTATTCAAATTAAGAAAGGAATAAGTGTCTATTAGTACAATTTTGGACTATGGTATGAAAGATTGAAATATGAATTATTTGATAAATATCACATTTGAGTAGTATCATGTCTTACATGGGGATAGTTGCAATCTAAGTTTTCAGTAAATATGGTATTCTTATTTTGTGAAAAATAGATGTTTGGATTTCTTCTGAATGACATGGAATGTTCCTCTTCAGTATGAATATATATTGGGTTCAATTAGGGTATGATATAGTTGGTGATTTGATTTAGCAAACTCAATATGGGAATCCGCAAAAAGTAAAATCAATAAGTAGTATCCGCTAAGAGAATAGTACCTGTTATTAAGTATTCTATAATAACCAAAGATAATTGTTTGAAGAGAAGAGAAAAAGTAGTACCATATGGTAAAGTCTGGAGTCAGTCGTTTAGTTAGATAAAAGATGACATGTTAAGACATTATGTGGCGTATAAGCATGTATTTATCTGACGACGTGAAGGTATCCACCAAAGACAGAAGTGGGTAGTCTAGATAATCAGGATGAAGAATTCAATAGAAAAGGTTTAAAGGTAATTTGCATTTCAAGCTCACTAAGTTCATGTAACTTATAAGTGTTATGTTTATGTTTCATGTATTATTAGAATATTGAGTTTGCCAAGAGGGACTACGCCAAGAATGCACTAAGGAAGTGACAATCTATTGTATTATGTATACAGTGGGCTATCTGGAAAAGTGGTGTATTGTAGGATTATGCCTTAATGAGTCTGTCTTTAGCAATCTTTCGTGTTGTAATAGGTTGTAACAAGTTTGATTTATTATTTTTAAATACTATTATTTATTTCTTTAATATTAAGTCTTTAAATACAATAATAAGAAATATGTTTTAAGTAAGGAGTATCTATCAACTGTTTTGAAATTTTGCTAAGTTATGTGAAGAAACACCCAAGATTCGGACCTAGTGAATCTAGTCGGGTTGAGGGCACACACCTTCTAATTTGTTTTAAATAATAATTTTTATATCCTCACTTAGATTGGACACGTAACACTCCAAGAGAGCATTGGAAAGATGCTTGTGGATTGTTTTCCACCTCTCATCCTTCGGATTGTCACCAATTTCTTAGCCTCATTGATGAGTTACCTCCCGTAGGGACCATTTGTTGATAACGGAAACGTATCCAACATTAAGCCGCTCGTTGCTATGGTGAGACCACCCACTTTTCAATGTGAAGACTCCTTTTAAGGTTCATTAGGGTCCACTTGAGAATAAAAACCAAGTACTACCTCAAAAGGAATAATAGAATAAGCCCCACCATGCACGTCCCCCATGTACTTCCTGATGGCATCCTATTAGTAACGAACTGGCACATCACCACTACCAGACAAGAAGATTTCCAATACCCTCCATGATGAGGGTATAAAGATCTTCTTCTCATTAGCAACCTTAAGCACTCATACACTGCACTTAGTCTCATATAGCTTCACAACAACCATCCTCCTCCTCCTTTTGCCCTTATCTAGCTCTCTACCTGCTTAGGTGAATTGACTTCCTTTGCTCCACCACTATAATGCCTCTAAAACTGTTATGCTATAAAAATAATATTAAGTTGAGATTGTACATAGTGGATTTCTCAATAACATGAAAGAAGGTATATAATTTATAAAAGAGAAGGTTGATGGATGTTAAACGAAGTATGTTATGATATGTTAATTTAAGGTAAGGACTAAATTGTAAAGATGTGAAAAGTTTTCAGACTCAAGTTTAATTATTCAAATTTTGAGGAGTTAAATATAAATATGATAAAATTTGAAGGACCAAAAGTGAAAATACTTCGAAGGTGGAAAGGACATAAATGGAAATATAAAATTTTACTAGGGGTAAAATGGTCATTTTGTAAGAAAGATAATACTTGAGAAAATTACTAAAATTCCATTGGGTGTGCGGATGAAATCTTAGCTATCGGATTTGCATAATTATGAAGGATGAAATATGGGCCCAAACATTATAATAAAGATGTTTGTGATATTTTACATTAATTAATTATCTAAATATCATTTTAATGATATCTTATTAAAGATATTTTATCATTATTTTAATTAATAAATATTAGATAAATATGAAAGAAGTGTGAAGAAAAGTATTAATACATCCATTTGCATGCAACATGTATGAGAAATGGAGAAGAAAGAAATGTTTTTTTTTCTACAATTTAGTCTTTCTGCATAAGTTCTACCATTTTCACCCAAAATTAATGAGAATTTCCATAACCACGAAAAAGGAAAAGTGAAATGAAAATTCTAGAGAGTTTGATTATCATCTTGGAAGCAAGAAATTGGAGTTGGGTGTGAAGAAAGATGAGAATATAGTGAATATAGGAAAGAGATGACCTATCGTCAAAAGTAGTAGTTAATTTCAGTTAATTACGTACTTAAGGAGCTTACTTTCATGGCAATTTAGGATTTAATATTATGTTTTCAGTAATTAGGCTTAGGATTAAATATTAATAAAAAAGTGTTTTTTAACACATTTTGTAAGTGTTGTGACCCAATAGGCTAACACGAGCCTCATGTTGTGTTAATATGTTCAATTAAGTGTGTCGTATGAAGATATAGATGCCCAATTAATGTGGAAGCAAGCGTCGAGTGATGCACAAGCTTTCCGAGACATCAAATCACAAAATGAATGATACAAGGCTATAATTTGGTGTCATGTTGCACCACGCAAGGGGTGTCACGCGACACACATCGACATCCTGCCTAAGTTTATCGGGGTTATTTTTATCCACGCAATCGAACTTATACGAAGAACTAACTTGTGTTTCCAACACTTCTATAAATAGAACATCAAGGGTTGAATGTAACTAAGTCGTCCTAGACACCTTCAAAAACTCTAGTAGTTTAGAAGTAGATTTAGTTTATTTCTTTTCGGCTTTTCACTATTCTTTTGTTTTCCTCTAGAAATCAATTTTGGTTCAAAAGTTTGTTTGTTTTATTAAAGTACTTCAGGTTATATTTTCTTTTGCATTCATTTTATTTCTTTATTTCAATCAAGAGATTTACTCCTCTGTTTCCATTCGATATTACATTCACGATTATTCAATTCTCTTTCATCTTCCGAATCAATTATGTTGTTCAAATAATGTATTCAATTGAAATAGAGATTATGAATAACATGAGTGGCTAAATTCCTTAGGGGAGATTAACGAGTGGGTGTGGATGTTATTAATGGAGAATTTAGGGTTTCTCGAGAGGGATTAGTTGGTATGAATTCGTGTGCTAAAACTACTAGGATTGACAACCCTAGGAAGTTATCATAGGCAAGATGAGGTCGGCAGGTAACTCGAACCGAGTAAATCACAATTTATCTTGGTTGAGAAAGTGAGGTGGGGAGATAAAAGAGTATCAAACAATCAATTAGTTAATTACAGGCAAGGAGGTAATAATTGGTTAATCGATAGCGAATCGCCCTAAAACCCTAACCGAAAGTTAATTACAAGCCCATAAAGCAATATAATATTCCTAATTGGTTTATTGAGTTAATTTGTTCATTTATTTTTCTATCTTTATTTACATTCGTTATTTATTTATTTTTATCTCTTCAAATTATTTTATGGTTTATCGTAATAAATGAATTATTTACTACTACTTATACTTATTCTTGTAGAAAAGTTTTCATTATTTATTCCATCGTCCCTTGGATACAATCCTCGGAATATTTTCGAAAACCTAAAAAACTCGAAAGCTTGACAATGGAGGAACTATGATGGGTGTTTTTCTTGGTCTTTTATAGAGGTTTAAGGTTTAATGGTGATAGTAATCAAAGAGGATTAGGAATTGGAGGTCAAAATTGATTGGAATAGCAATAGAGAATCAAGGGATGACAATACTAGTTTTGGGGAAGAGTTAACATGAAAAACTATTGACGGGAAGAAGAAATATGTTGGTTTTTAAATTTTGGTCTAATTGTTTCTTAAAAACTCACAATTTTGACTTTTTTTGCAAACTAGTCCTTTTTCTAAAATTAATGGTATTTAAAACTCATTTTCAGAAATTGATTTAATTTTCTAAAAACCATAATTGAAAACATTACCGATGTGTCATGTCACAAAATTTCAAACACTCTAAGGCTAAAATTCCTAAAATACCCTTAAAACTCCTATGCGCTATTTTGAGGTGTAACAATATATATATATATCTTGTCATAAGTTTTTTATGCAAGAACCTTACACAAGAAGAGCACTAAAATTAGGAGCTAAATCGAGCAAGGAAGGAGATTCCCAAAATAAGCTTAAGACAACTTCAACACTAAACGGATAACTTCTTTATTTTTAAACATCAGGGTTGTTATCTAAAATATGGGGGTAACATAGGAAATTTATGCTTACTTTTTATTTTTAGTTAAATTTTACTCTTTAATGTGTGCTTAAGTTTGCAGAAATACAAGTGATTGGTTAGGAGCATGTATACAGGTTGATTGTTAGACTAAATAGTTCAATATATTACACCATAAGTAGGCCTTCAGTAATTGAGTGTACCAAATGATAGAGGAAAATATAGTGAAACAAGCATGCTAGTATGGACAATAGATGGTAAAAACTGCAGTTACTTAATCGATTAAATTCATGAATATTGAAATACCTAATGATGACCTACGACATTGTTTGGTATAAACAGAGAGCCAAAAAGCTAACCTTATTTATCTTCCTTTAGTACTTGTATTTGACCAAAAATTACTTCTTAAGGAACCTTCATACAAAACCTTGAGTCAAAACATAACTTGTACTTATCATTTTTATTTGGTCCTTTAAATGCACAAAATTAGATGTTTGGCCATACGTATTGAGGGATAGGTAGATACATAACGTCGATTTTGAAAAATCAAAGTGAAATAGGAAGAAACAATAATATATAGCCATTATAGGTCAGACCAAAAGCGTGCAAAAAATGAAAAATTCAAAAAAGCCAAAATGAGAATTACATGCACTTACAATTATACTTATACTTACGATTATACTTGTTTACTTTGCTCTCGACTAATTATTGTATCATACTTGTTCAAGAGTCGTCATTTGTTTTATTTTTATTTTTATTTTTACATGTTTTCCTTACCTGGGGACAAACAACGAGTTAAGTGTAGGGGAGTTTGATTTGCCGCAATTCATTATTGTAGATTAAACCTCTTTCTATACTTAATGAGTTCATTAGAAATTAATTTAGTTATGTTTTTATTTAATTCTCATCTTTAGTACTTAGGTAATAAAGTGAGCAATTTGAGTATTTTATATGAATTGGTCGGTTGAAGCAAACATAAAGGAAGACTAATATGTTCGATGGGTGTGCAAGACATCACTTTAGGGAAAAAAGACAGTGAATTGCTCCCAATGTTGCAACACGAAGCTAGGATGTCTATAACACATAAAAAAAATACACAAGGAGCAATCTGCCAAGGATGTCACGACACAGATCATAGGGTGTCATGACATAGCCCTGAAGACATGCCTAAAGAAGTAAGTTGCCATCAGTGTCAGGACACAGGCTTGAGGGTGTCGTGACACCGACGTAATGTGGCCAATTTATAAAGCAAATGTGGTTTCATCTAGACAACATACATAAATAAAGATTTGTCAGTTGTTTTAGGTTAAGAAGAGGCTGTTAACCTAGGCCTACAAATATTATTGCTCTGAACTGTTTAAGGGATTCTTGCCTCCTATTTATTTTCACTTTCGTTCTTAGTTTCTAAGTTCTACTTTTAGTTTTTATTTTCTTTTTCTTTTTTTCTTCAAGAGATTCAGATTGTTGATTCATCTGACTTTGTCAAGTATTGCGCTTCACGTTTGAATATATATTTAGGATATTTCTAATCTCTCTTTTTAATTTTAGAAATGTTTCTATTTCAATTAAAATTTATGGTATTCATTTGATCCATGAGTAACTCATCCCTTAGAAAGATTAGCAAGTGGATGTGGGATTAGTTGATGACTATGTAGGGTCTCTTAGCGGATCAATTGGTTGCGAAAGGAAGAACTTAAACCCTAGGAAGTCATGTAGGTAGATATGAACCCAAAATCGGTATGGTTTACCGCGAAAACCATACCCTAACCTGGTTTAACTTGTGATATTAAGAGATAAGTAGTTCTTGCTGACTCATTAGATTAGTGGAAGGTCGAGAGACCCTGCTAGGTTAATGACTAGCTTGGGTAGAACTCGAAATAGGAGTTAACTATCAACACTAACTCAAGTTAGTTTTAGATCTGATAATATTTACAATCTATTTCTATTGATATTTTATTATTTTTCTAAATTTCCTTTTTATCATCATTTAATGAATTATCATAATATAATGTGGTCAGAGTACTAGTTAGACCTACTAGCCTAGGACTTAATATTAGTGTACTCAAGCCTCCTTTCAGTACGATCCTCAGAGTACTTCATGTACTTCGTTCTACAAGCTATATTACAACTTGACTAGTATACTTGCGAACATCACTTTATTTCATATCTTTAGTTGCAGTATTCTCACTCCCGATGACAGTACATTAAGAGGAAGTCATGTTGTTGGCACTGTTGCTTAGGAAGATTCGCTGTGACAGCCCAAAATTGACCCTAGTCGGGAAGTGGTTTCGGGACCACAAAACCGAGTCATAAAAATAATTGATTTCCATATTCTATGCTTATTATGTGTGTACATGAGTATGTGGAAGTTTCATTCTCCAATTTTGCCAATTGCATGAGAAATTATTAAATAGGGATTGATATGAGACATGGTGAAAATATGATAGGCTAATTTAAAATGGTCTATTAATGCATGTTGTGAAAATGATGGCTTTGCATGTCAAATTACCCAAAATTTGAGCTAGTGGTTGGCCATGCTATGGGTGGAAACATGTTGGGAACATGTTGGCCTAGTGAGGTATGTAGGAAAAAAATAAAATAAGGGGCATGGGCATAAAATAATGAAAAGGAGTATGATGAATACAAAAAAAAAATGTGTGTAGTTGTTTCCCTCCCCATTGCCGTGAGCTAAAGAAAAGAAAGGAGAAAATTTTTGTTCATCCTTTCTCATCTTCATTTAGCCGAAACTAGAAAGAAAAAAAACAAAGAAAAAAAATGCTCATCCTTTGGTTCATCCTTGGCCAAAAATTTTAAGGAGGAAGGAAGAAGAAAGGTTGAAGAGGTTCGGCCATGCATGTAGCTAGGCTAAGGTATGTTTGATGATGTTCCATGAGATGCATGCATGTTTTAGTTGTTAGCTTGAGTTCTACCTAGCCCATGGTCTAAATCTTGCTATGTGATGGAAATGACACTCGGCCATGGATGCATCATTCTTGGTTGATGTTTGATGTTGTGGTGATGAGGCATGAGGATGAGTTAAGATTCGGCCTAGGTGGAGTTTGTGTTAATGCCATTGCATGCTAAATATGAAGTTTGTTAATGATGCATGTGATGGTGGCTTGATGATTCTTGAACCTCCTTTTTAGCATTTTTGAGTGAGCACATATGTGCATTGGTTGCTAAATGGAGAAGAATCGGCTAGCAAGTTGTGTGCTAAGGCCGAATATAACTTTTGCATGTTAATGAGCAATGCATGTGTTAAATTGATGGAAAGGGAGAGGATGCTTTACTAGTGTGTATATGTGTGTATTAGCCAAGTTTTGAACTTGAAACAAAAGGGTGTTTAGTCAATACAAGTGACCATACTTGTAGAATGTATTAAGTGTTGAAATCGGCCCCAAAATAGACATGCATATTCGGCCAAGGGGGAAAAATTAGCTAAAATGTTGAGTTTGATTCATGATTCCGTACATATGTGACTTTAATGTCTAATGTATAAATATGGGCTAAGTGCCTTGTGTTCCTCTTTTCGATGCTCAAATGATTAAATCAATTTATTTGTTTAATTAAGCTCAAGAGCAAAGGGGAACTAAATCCGATAAAGGGAAGGAAAAAGTGGTCGAATAGCTATCGGAATCGTTCGACAACACCCGAGGTAAGTTCTTGAGTAAAAGAGCTTAAATTATGATGTGATTAGATCATGTTTTGAGCAAATTAAAATCATGCTCTTTGTGTGGCTATTGAGCCGAATTTGCAAGAATGATAAATGTCTTGTGTTTGAGTTTTGCTAACGAAAATGAAATACGAATGGGCCATGATTTATTGTTAAATGTGCATGGTTATTTGAATGCTGTCCGGGCTAAGTCCCGAAGGCTTGTGCTAAGTGACAATATCCGAACTAAGATCCGAAGGCATTTGTGCGAGATACTAATTTCGGGCTAAGCCCGAAGGCATTTGTGCGAGTTACTAAATCTGGGTTAAGTCCCGAAGGCATTTGTGCGAGTTACTAAATCCGGGTTAAGTCCCGAAGGCATTTGTGCGAGTTACTAAATCCGGGTTAAGTCCCGAAGGCATTTGTGCGAGTTACTAAATCCGGGTTAAGTCCCGAAGGCATTTGTGCGAATTACTATAACCGGGCTATGTCCCGAAGGCATCTGAACGAGGAGCTATATCCGGTTAAATTCCGAAGGTACGTGATTTGGGAATGAATGAACTTGCTGTAAAATTCCAGTTAATACTCTCGAAACATCCCAACATTGAGGTATGTTTCGTATGTGCTTGAATTTAGTTGAGCCCTTACAAATAAGTATTCGCTCAGTTGATAAACGAGCTACCGTCCTTTGGCTGAGTTGATCTTTTGTGTATGTACATCGGCCTTTGGCAGATGCTGACAGCAGCAGTGAGGTAGATTTGGAAAATCACTAAAAATAGCAGGAATGGAATTAAATAGTGAATAAATTATGTAAACAAACCTTGATGAATCTACTTTCATAGGAAAGTAACGAAAAAATCATACGGACAGTATGTTAAGAGATATTCAGGTTCTCGTGAGACAGGGCCAGAACGGTTTCTGGATTTCCTGTTCCGACTTTTGAAATTCATTATAAATTAACCAGAGATAATTAGGAGTCATACCATATATGTATAGATTCCTCTCTGAGTCTAGTTTCTATAGAAACAAACGGCATCAGTATTGAAGCCCTGTACAAGGAGATATCCAAGTCGTAATGCGTAAAGGTCAGGGTAGTCGATCCCTGTAACATGGGAGACTTTGACTAATAAACTGTACTAATTGGCCCAACCAAAAATTCTAGAAAAAAATATGTAGATGGGCATATGAGTCTAGTTTCAGGGAAAAATCACGAAACTGATTTTCGAGTTGTGAAACTCAAGATATGATTTTTAAAGCGACTAGTACGCAGATTGGCAGTGTCTGGTAAATATTTTTTATAAGGGGTTTAAAGTCTGTTAACACCTCGTGTTCGACTCCGGTGTCGGTCTCGGGTTCGAGGTGTTACATTTGATTGGTATCAGAGCTACGGTTTAGTCGATTCTAGGAGTACCGTAATGCGTTGGGTCTAGCTATACATGCCATTTTATGTGATTACTTGATAGTGTGGTGATTTCTGACAATTGTAAACGTGTTTATTTATAGTAATGGATCCCGATCCCAACCGAGAGGTAGCTGATGATCTTGAGAGTGTAGCGCCTGCTCCCGCACAAGGGACAGTGCCGGCGGACTCTCAACCTAATGCTAGTAACCCGAATGATGAAGCTAGACAAGCTTTCTATAGCGTGATGAATGATTGGTTCAACCAATACATTCGAACTAATACGGCTGTTCCACAACCTCCATTCCCAACTAATACCACCCCCGCACCTACAATACCTCCGGTAACTGACCAAATAAGGTCAAATAAGCCCCCAGTTGACAGAATCCGAAAACATGGGGCTACTGAATTTAAAGCTACAGATAGCGACGATGCCGAGCAAGCTGAATTTTGGTTGGACAACACTATCCGGGTACTCGATGAGCTATCTTGTACACCCGATGAATGCCTAAAGTGTACTATCTCCTTGCTACGCGATTCTGCCTACTATTGGTGGAGTACTCTGACTTCTGTTGTGCCCCGAGAGCAAGTAACTTGGGAGTTTTTCCAAACTGAGTTTCGGAAAAAAGTATATCAGTCAGAGATTTGTTGATCAAAAACGGAAGGAATTTCTTGAGCTTAAGCAAGGTTCCATGTCAGTTACTGATTACGAGCAAAAATTTGTTAGACTTAGTAGATACGCTCGGGAATGTGTTTCGTCCGAGGCTATCATGTGTAAACGCTTCGAGGATGGGCTGAATGAAGATATAAAAATGTTCGTTGGCGTTCTTGAAATACGAGAGTTCGTAGTACTGGTCGAGCGAGCTTGTAAAGCCAAAGAGCTTAGAAAAGAAAAACAAAAAGTTGATGAGGGAACTGGAGAGTTTCGTAAAAGATCTTCGGGAAAGTCTCTTCAACAGGCATCAAAGAAATTTCGAGATGATGTGGGCTGGTCGAGAGGCACTTCGGGCCTTTTTAGACGAGATCGTGATCGACCCCCTATGGGTACACGAGGCACTTCGGTCGCCAGTGTTGGGAATGAACGTCGAGACAGAACGAAATGTCGATATTGCGGTAAATGGCATTCGGGGAGTTGTAGATTCCCTGACCGCTCCTGTTACAAGTGTGGATCAGTTGACCACTTCATTAAAGATTGCCCGAGGTTGTCTGAACAGAATGTAAATCAGAGTGGGAAACCGGGTGCTACCACTGCTCGAGGTAGACCATCTGGAAATACGGGCAATGCTGGTGGTGGTCAGAGAGGATCTAGAGATGGTACGACCAGATCCGAGGCTCGTGCGCCTGCTAGAGCTTATGCTATACGTGCCCGCGAGGATGCTTCTTCGCCTGATGTTATTACCGGTACTTTTACACTCTTTGATACTAATGTAATTGCTTTGATTGACCCCGGTTCTACTCATTCTTACATATGTGAAACCTTAGCATCCAGTAAGACTTTACCTATTGAGTCTACTGAGTTCGTAATTCGGGTGTCAAACCCCTTGAGTCGTTACGTGCTTGTCGACAAAGTGCGTAAGAAATGTCCCCTAGAAATTTGAGGTTCCTGTTTTCTGGCGGACTTGATGCTTTTGTCGTTTGATGAATTCGATGTTATTTTTGGTTTGGATTGGTTGACCGCGCATGATGCGGTTGTGAATTGCAAAAGCAAGACTATTGATTTGAGGTGCGCAAATAACGAAGTAATCCGAGTTGAGTCTACGGACTTGGAGGGGATGCCAGCTGTAATATCAGCAATGTTGGCCAAGAAATATGTGAGAAAAGGGTGCGAAGCATACCTTGTGTATGTACTGGATGACAAAGAATTAGACAAGAAACCCGAATCTGTGCCGGTGGTTTGTGAATACCCGGATGTTTTTCCTGAAGGATTACCGGGTTTACCACCTGTTCGGGAGGTAGAGTTTGGTATTGAGCTTGTACCTAGGACTACGCCGATTTCGATAGCTCCGTATCGTATGGCACCAACCGAGTTAAAAGAGTTGAAAGCTCAGTTGCAAGAATTGATGGATAGAGGTTTTGCTCGACCAAGTTTCTCACCTTGGGGTGCACCAGTATTGTTCGTGAAAAAGAAGGCCGGAACCATGAGGTTGTGCATTGACTATCGTCAACTGAATAAAGTGACGATAAAGAACAAATATCCGTTACCGCGTATCGATGATTTGTTCGACCAACTGAAGGGAGCCTCAATGTTCTCAAAAATAGATTTGAGATCGGGCTATTATCAGTTGCGAATTCGAGATTCGGACATACCCAAAACTGCTTTCAAAACGGGATATGGTCACTACGAGTTTTAGTGATGCCGTTTGGGCTCACAAATACCCCTGCGGTATTTATGGATTTGATGAATCGGATCTTCAGACCATATTTGGATCGGTTCGTAGTTGTGTTCATTGATGACATCTTGGTCTATTCAAGAGATGAGACCGAACATGCTGAGCATCTGAGGCTAGTGTTGCAAATTTTGCGGGATAAGCAGTTATATGCTAAGTTCAGTAAGTGTGAGTTCTGGTTAAGAGAGGTTAGCTTCTTGGGTCATGTGGTATCCGCATCGGGTATTCGAGCTGACCCGAGCAAAATTTCAGCCATACTTAACTGGAAGCCTCCAAGAAATATTACCGAAGTTCGGAGCTTCCTGGGACTCGCCGGTTATTACCGACGATTTGTCAAAGGTTTCTCGATGATAGCCACACCAATGACGAAGCTACTTCAAAAGGATGTTAAGTTCGAATGGACGGAGAAATGTCAGAAAAGTTTTGATCAACTAAAAACTTATTTGACTGAAGCTCCAATTTTAGTGCAACCCGAATCAGGCAAAGAGTTTGTCATTTATAGTGACGCATCCCTACTTGGGTTGGGTTGCGTATTGATGCAAGAAGTTCGAGTGGTGGCCTATGCGTCGAGACAATTAAAGCCACATGAGAAAAATTATCCGACCCATGATCTTGAACTAGCTGCCATCGTATTTGCTTTAAAAATATGGCGACATTACTTATTTGGTGAGAAGTGCCATGTATTTTCGGATCACAAAAGTCTCAAAAATTTGATGACTCAAAGAGACTTAAATCTGCGACAAAGACGTTGGCTTGAGTTGTTGAAAGATTACGAGCTTGTCATTGATTACCACCCGGGAAAGGCTAATGTGGTTGCGGACGCCTTAAGCCGGAAGTCATTGGTTGCTTTACGAGCAATGAATGTGCATTTGTCTGTTCTACCTGATAATGTGTTAGTTGCTGAATTAAAAGCCAAACCATTATTGATTCATCAAATTCGTGAAGCCCAGAAACTTGATGATGAATTGGTTGCAAAACGGGTTGAGTGTGCTCCGAACAAGGAATTGGAGTTTCAAATTGATGATGATGATTGTTTGAGGTTCAGAAGTCGTTTATGTTTTCCAAGGAGTTCGAAACTCATTTCGATGATTCTGAACGAAGCCCATTGTAGCAGAATGTCAAGTCACCCGGGGAGTACGAAAATGTACAATGATTTGAAACGTTGGTTTTGGTGGCATGGTATGAAACGAGACATCTCCGACCTTGTTTCGAGATGTTTAATATGTCAACAAGTGAAAGCGGAACATCAAGTGCCTTCAGGATTACTTCAGCCGATCATGATACCCGAGTGGAAATGGGATCGAGTCACAATGGACTTTGTGTCCGGACTGCCATTGTCAACAAGTAAGAAGGATGCGATTTGGGTTGTTGTCGATAGACTGACTAAGTCGGCTCACTTTATCCCCGTGTGTATGGATTTTTCATTGGATAGACTAGTTGAATTGTACGTTTCTCAGATTGTGAGATTACACGGGGTACCTATTTCTATCGTGTCGGATAGAGATCCGAGATTCACCTAGCGATTTTGGAGGAAATTGCAAGAAGCTTTGGGTACCAAGCTGCATTTTAGCACTGCTTTTCATCCCCAAACCGATGGTCAATCTGAGCGGATAATTCAGATACTTGAGGATATGTTGAGATGTTGCATCCTCGAGTTCAGTGGTTCATGGGAACGGTATTTACCTTTGATTGAATTCGCTTACAATAATAGTTTTCAATCAAGTATTAAGATGGCACCTTACGAGGCTTTGTACGGTCGTAAATGCCGTACACCGTTGTTTTGGACCGAGCTCGGTGAAAGTAAAATTTTCGGAGTTGATTTGATTAAGGATGCTGAACAGAAAGTAAAGGTAATCCGTGAAAGTCTGAAAGCAGCCACAGATCGTCAAAAATCGTATGCGGATTTGAAACGAAAGGACATTGAATATCAGGTGGGAGATAAAGTGTTCCTTAAAGTTTCGCCTTGGAAAAAGGTACTCAGGTTTGGCCGTAAGGGCAAGTTGAGCCCGAGATTCATTGGGCCGTACGAAATCTCTGAACGAGTTGGTCCGGTTGCGTATAGATTGATTTTGCCCCCTGAGGTTGAAAAGATTCACGACGTCTTTCATGTTTCGATGCTTCGACGCTATCGATCTGATCCATCGCACATAATTAGCCCATCAGAGGTTGAAATTCAAGCCGATATGAGTTATGAAGAAGAGCCGATGCGTATCCTAGCTCGTGAAGTGAAGGAGTTGCGAAACAAAAGGGTTCCGTTAGTGAAGGTGTTATGGCTCAAACACGGGATCGAGGAAGCTACTTGGGAAACCGAGAGCTCGATGAAAGAACGATACCCAAACCTATTTACCGGTAAGATTTTTGGGGACGAAAATTTCTTAAGTGGGGGAGAGTTGTGACAGCCCAAAATTGACCCTAGTCGGGAAGTGGTTTCGGGACCACAAAACCGAGTCATAAAAATAATTGGTTTCCATATTCTATGCTTATTATGTGTGTACATGAGTATGTGGAAGTTTCATTCTCCAATTTTGCCAATTGCATTAGAAATTATTAAATAGGGATTGATATGAGACATGGTGAAAATATGATAGTCTAATTTAAAATGGTCTATTAATGCATGTTGTGAAAATGATGGGTTTGCATGTCAAATTACCCAAAATTTGAGCTAGTGGTTGGCCATGCTATGGGTGGAAACATGTTGGGAACATGTTGGCCTAGTGAGGTATGTAGGAAAAAAATAAAATAAGGGGCATGGGCATAAAATAATGAAAAGGAGTATGATGAATACAAAAAAAATGTGTGTAGTTGTTTCCCCCCCCCATTGCCGTGAGCTAAAGAAAAGAAAGGAGAAAATTTTTGTTCATCCTTTCTCATCTTCATTTAGCCGAAACTAGAAAGAAAAAAACAAAGAAAAAAAAATGCTCATCCTTTGGTTCATCCTTGGCCAAAAATTTTAAGGAGGAAGGAAGAAGAAAGGTTGAAGAGGTTCGGCCATGCATGTAGCTAGGCTAAGGTATGTTTGATGATGTTCCATGAGATGCATGCATGTTTTAGTTGTTAGCTTGAGTTCTACCTAGCCCATGGTATAAATCTTGCTATGTGATGGAAATGACACTCTGTGACAGCCCAAAACTGACCCTAGTCGGGAAGTGGTTTCGGGACTGCTAAACCGAGTCTTATAAATAATTAAAAGTTATATTCTGTGTTTATGATGTGAGTAAATGCATGTGTGAAAGTCTCATGCATTAATTTGATCATCTTTATGTGAATTTATTAATATGGACTTATATGAAACTTTGTTGGAAAGTGAGAGGTTAATTTTACAATGGTCTAATAGTACATGCATTGAAAGGAGGGGTTTTGCATGTCAATTTACCCATGATAAACATGGTGGCCGGCCAAGGAAGGAATATGCTCCACTAATTCAAAAATTAAAATAATTTTGTATTAACAAATGATTTAATAATTGATATTAAAGGAATTATAGTATGAAAGGAAATATTATAATGAGAAGTGGGAGGAGAAACCAAAGTGTTTCATCCTTACTTCTCCATTGCCGAAACTAGAAGAAAGAAAGAAGAAAAACTCTTGTTGAATTTCGGCTAAGGTGTTTTGATACAAAAAGGTATGTTTTATGCCACTCTTGAAAATGTATGCATAATTTGGAGGATTGGTTTAAAAGCTACTTGAATCTTGGATTGAAATTAGGTTATTATGAGGGTTGAATTTCGGCCTAGGAGCTTAAAATTTTTAGTAGAAGTTTTGATGACATTAGATGGATAGTTAGGTTGGATGTGTTAAATTGTTAATTGTTTTAGCTTGAAAGTTAAGGTTAATATGGCTTATGGGATTGCCGAATCTAGTTTAGAGAGAAAGAAAAAAATATATGTATTCGGTTATGCTATTGATTCTTGGGGAGATAATGTTTAATGTATTTTTGTTTATGTTTTATAAAAGCACTAGTAATTGAATTTGAGAAATTTTAACTTGTTGATGGGAGGTGTTGAACGTGATATTCGGATGTGTTTCAAGGAATGACATTAGGGTAGCTAGAGTCTAAGAACTTTCGGTCAAGGACTATTGTGTGAGCAAATTCGGTATAAAGGTTTAAATGTTAAGTGCATTGTACTTAATGTTTAAAGAATAGGTAGTAGCTAATTAAAGTTAAGAAGGCTAGAATTTCTTTTAAGGGAGTATGACCTTAATTTGAACAAAATAGAATCGGCCTTAAGCTTGACTAAATGGTTCGGTTATGGTTAGCTTAGAAGAAACCTATATGAGATTGTTGTATTAGGTCATAATCTACTTGGGACAGCAGTAGTAAGGTGGTTTTCGAAAATCGCCATAATTTGTAGGAGCTGAATTAGAAGCTGAGTGAATTATGTCATTAAAGCTTCAAGGGTCTATTTTCTTACAAAAGAAACTATAGAAACAAAAGAGTTGCCGATCTAGAGATATTTGAAGTATTGTGGGGCTGAGTCAAAATGACTGCTGGATTCCCTGTTCTGTTTTTAGAAAATCATTATAAATTGTACAAAAATGATTATAAGATAAAATTTATATGCTTAGACTCCTTAATGAGTCTAGTTTCAAATGAGATTAAATACAACACATTTGGAATTCTGTAAAGTGAGAAATTGGATTCGTAGTGAAGAGTGGTCAGAATAGTCAAACAGTGAAATAGGGGAAACTTTAAGAAAAATCTGGTATTGATTGGCCAAGCCTAAAATTCTGAAAATTTTATGGATGGAAGATATACGAGTCTATATTCAGGGAAAATTAACGGCAAGTGATTTGGAGTTTAGTAGCTCCAGTTATAAGTAATTTAGTAACTACTGCTCAGGAAAACAGCTCGTAGTGAATATGTGATTTTGTTGTAAACATTAATGAAAGTTTGCCGATGAATTATTTATTGATTAATATAAAGCTTACTATAATCTATGTGTGTGAAAGTCGGATCAATATATATAATATTATTCTGAAAGTAATACTTGAATAGTCGATTAATGACTATTTTAAATTTTGTTGAACTTAAGCTCAAGAGCAAAGGGGAACTAGATCCGATAAAGGGAAGGAAAAAGTAATTGAATAGCCGTTGAAGTCGTTCGACGACATTTGAGGTAAGTCTTCGAGTAATGACCCTACTTGAATTATATTGAAATGAATAGTCATACTATGACGGATAGTCGAATGTGCTTAGAGACTATGTTATAAAGCCAATTGAAATTATGCTCTTTGTGTGCGGCTACTGAGCCGAAATTTGAAAGGTTTAATAAATGTTTTGTGTTTGAGCCTTAGTAACGAAGAAATGATATGGATGTGTTATGATTATTGATATATGTGTGCATGAGCATTGGAATATATCCGGGCTAAGACCCGAAGGCAATTATGCGAGTTAATATATCCGGGCTAAGACCCGAAGGCAATTATGCGAGTTGATATATCCGGGCTAAGACCCGAAGGCAATTATGCGAGTTAATATATCCGGGCTAAGACCCGAAGGCAATTATGCGAGTTGATATATCCGGGCTAAGACCCGAAGGCAATTATGCGTGTTAATATGTCCGGGCTATGACCCGAAGGCAATTATGCGAGATGATATATCCGGGCTAAGACCCGAAGGCAATTATGCAAGTTGATATGTCCGGGTTAAGACCCGAAGGCAAATGTGTTTGCGGTTGTATTCGGTTAAATACCGAAGAAACTTGGGTTTGAATGTGAGCGTTTTGTGCTGTAACTAATTCAATAAATATGCTCGACCAGCCCGAACGATAAGGTATGTTGCATGTGCATTGGAAAAGTCGATTCGTTTTAAACAGTATTCGTGCGATCGGCTAACGAATTTTCGGCTTTTAGAAAGGTTGATACCTTGTGTATATATGTTGATGAAGTGTGAAGTAAGTAGGATTATGAGAATGTGTGTAAATAAAATGACTTAGTTAGCTATGTGAATGTAATACTGTAGTCAAAGCCGATTTCATTACTTGAGACTTACTAAGCTTAAAATGCTTACCCGGTTGCTTTGGCTCTCTGTTTTATAGATTTTGTTCGTTAGCTATCGGATTCGGGATCAGCGAAGTCGAAGTCATCTACACTATCAAGCTCTTTTGGTACTCTTTAGTTGAACTCTGGATATGGCATGTATAGGACTACCCCCTGTTGTTTAAGTTCTTTTGTGATGTATGTGTGTAAAGCCATGCGAAAATGGCTTGTAGATGTGGAGTATGGCATTAGACCATTTGTGTTTATGTATGTATATATATGGTTTCACGATGTGACTATGGATTGAAATGGAAGTGTTGGGCTAATGATCAGCCATTGGAATGGCTAAATATGATCACATGTGGACCTATGTATGGCAAAACCCTAGTTGGTCCATGGTAACCACAAAATAGGTAAAGTTTATCTTGAAAACAGATTTTGACAGCAACAGTGGTGTAGAATTGAAAAATCACATAAATTCGTAGGAGTGGAATTAAATAGTGAATAAATTATGTAATCGAACCTTGATGAATATACTTTCATATGGAAGTAACGAAACAATTATAGGAACAGTACAGAAAGAGATATTCGGGTTCTTGTGGAACAGGGCCAGAACAGTTTCTGGATTCACTGTTCCGCCTTTGGAAATTCACTATAAATTGACCAGAGATAATTAGGGGTCATACCATATATGTATGGATTCCTCTCTGAGTCTAGTTTCCATAGAAACAAACGGCATTAGTATTGAAGCCCTGTGCAGAGAGATATCCCAGTCGTAATGGGAAAAGGTCAGTGTAGTCGACCCCTGTAACATGAGAGACTTTGACTAATAAACTGTACTAATTGGCCCGACCAAAAATTCTAGAAAAAAATATATAGGTGGGGACATGAGTCTAGTTTCAGGGAAAAATCACAAAACTGATTTTCGAGTTGTGAAACTCAAGATATGATTTTTGAAGCGACTAGTACTCAGACTGGGCAGTGTCTGGAAAAAAAAATTTTTAAAAGTCTGTCAACACCTCGTATTCGACTCCGGTGACGGTCTCGGGTTCGGGGTGTTACAATTGAGTGGTATCAGAGCTACGGTTTAGTCAATTCTAGGACTACCGTAATGTGTTGGGGTCTAGCTATACATGCCATTTTATGTGATTAATTGATAGTGTGGTGATTTCTGACATTTGCAAATGTGTTTATTTATAGTAATGGATCCCGATCCCAACCGAGCGGTAGCTGATGATCTTGAGAGTGTAGCGCCTGCTCCCGCACAAGGGACAGCGCCGGTGGACTCTCAACCTAATGCGAGTAACCCGAACGATGAAGCTAGACAAGCTTTCTATAGCGTGATGAACGATTGGTTCAACCAATACATTCGAACTAATACGGCTGTTCCACAACCTCCATTCCCGACAAACACCACCCCCGCACCTACAATACCTCCGGTAACTGACCAAATAAGGTCAAATAAGCCCCCAGTTGACCGAATCCGAAAACATGGGGCTACTGAATTTAAAGCTACGGATAGCGACGATGCCGAGCAAGCTGAATTTTGGTTGGACAACACTATCCGGGTACTCGATGAGCTATCTTGTACACCCGATGAATGCCTAAAGTGTGCTATCTCCTTGCTACGTGATTCTGCCTACTATTGGTGGAGTACTCTGACTTCTGTTGTGCCCCGGGAGCAAGTAACTTGGGAGGTTTCCAAACTGAGTTTCGGAAAAAGTATATCAGTCAGAGATTTGTTGATAAAAAACGGAAGGAATTTCTCGAGCTTAAGCAAGGTTCTATGTCAGTTACTGATTACGAGCGAAAATTTGTTAGACTTAGTAGATACGCTCGGGAATGTGTTTCGTCCGAGGCTGTCATGTGTAACGCTTCGAAGATGGGCTGAATGAAGATATAAAAATGTTCGTTGGCATTCTGAAATACGAGAGTTCGTAGTACTTGTCGAGCGAGCTTGTAAAGCCGAAGAGCTTAGAAAGGAAAAACAAAAAGTTGAGGTGGGAACCGGGGAGTTTCGTAAAAGATCCTCGGGAAGGTCTCTTCAACAGGCATCGAAGAAATTTCGAGATGATGTGGACCGGTCTAAAAGCACTTCGGGCCTTTTTAGACGAGATCGTGATCGACCCCCTGTGGGTACACGAGGCACTTCAGTCGCCAGTGTTGGGAATGAACGTCGAGGCCGAACGGAATGTCGACATTGCGGTAAATGGCATTTGGGGAGTTGTAGATTCCATGACCGCTCCTGTTACAAGTGCGGATCAGTGGACCACTTCATTAAAGATTGCCCGAGGCTGTCCGAACAGAATGTAAATCAGAGTGGGAAACCGGGTGCTACCACTGCTCGAGGTAGACCATCTAGAAATATGGGCAATGCTAGTGGTGGTCAGAGAGGATCTAGAGATGCTACGACCAGATCCGAGGCTCGTGCACCTGCTAGAGCATATGCTATATGTGCCCGCCAGGATGCTTCTTCGCCTGATGTTATTACCGGTACTTTTACTCTCTTTGATACTAATGTAATTGCTTTGATTGGCCCCGGTTCTACTCATTCTTACATATGTGAAACCTTAGCATCCAATAAGACTTTACCTATTGAGTCTACTGAGTTTGTAATTCGGGTGTCAAATCCCTTGGGTCGTTATGTACTTGTCGACAAAGTGTGTAAGAAATGTCCCCTAGCAATTCGAGGTTCCTGTTTTCCAGCGGACTTGATGCTTTTGCCGTTTGATGAATTTGATGTTATCCTTGGGTTGGATTGGTTGACCGTGCATGATGCGATTGTGAATTGCAAGAGCAAGACTATTGATTTGAGGTGCGCAAATAACGAAGTAGTCCGAATTGAGTCCGCGGACTTGGAGGGGATGCCAGCTGTAATATCAGCAATGTTGGCACAGAAATATGTAAGAAAAGGGTGCGAAGCATACCTTGCGTATGTACTTGGTGACAAAGAATTAGAAAAGAAACCCGAATCTGTGCCGGTGGTTTGTGAATACCCGGATGTTTTTCCGGAAGAATTACCGGTTTACCACCTGTTCGGGAGGTAGAGTTTGGTATTGAGCTTGTACCTGGGACTACGCCGATCTCGATAGCTCCGTATCGTATGGCACCAACCGAGTTAAAAGAGTTGAAAGCTCAGCTGCAAGAATTGACGGATAGAGGTTTCGCTCGGCCAAGTTTCTCACCTTGGGGTGCACCAGTATTGTTCGTAAAAAGAAGGACGGAACCATGAGGTTGTGCATTGACTATCGTCAACTGAATAAAGTGACGATAAAGAATAAATATCCATTACCGCGTATCGATGATTGTTTGATCAACTAAAGGGGGCCTCAGTGTCTCAAAAATAGATTGAGATCGGTTATTATCAGTTGCGGATTCGAGATTCAGACGTACCCAAAACTGCTTTCAGAACGAGGTACGGTCACTACGATCTTAGGATGCCGTGGGCTCACTAATGCCCCGGCAGTATTTATGGATTTGATGAATCGGATCTTCAGACCATATTTGGATCGGTTCGTAGTTGTGTTCATTGATGACATCTTGGTCTATTCAAGAGATGAGACCGAACATGCTGAGCACCTGAGACTAGTGTTGCAAATTTTACGGGATAAGCAGTTATATGCTAAGTTCAGTAAGTGTGAGTTCTGGTTAAGAGAGGTTAGCTTCTTGGGTCATGTGGTATCCGCGTCGGGTATTCGAGTTGACCCGAACAAAATTTCAGCCATACTTGACTGGAAACCTCCGAGAAATGTTACTGAAGTTCGGAGCTTTTTGGGGCTCGCTGGTTATTACCGACGATTTGTGAAGGGTTTCTCGATGATAGCCACACCAATGACGAAGCTACTTCAAAAGGATGTTAGGTTGAGTGGACGGAGAAATGTCAGAAAAGTTCGACCAACTGAAAACTCATTTGACTGAAGCTCCAATTTTGGTGCAACCCGAATCAGGTAAAGAGTTTGTCATTTATAGTGACGCATCCCTACTTGGGTTGGGTTGCGTATTGATGCAAGAAGGTCGAGTCGTGGCCTATGCGTCGAGACAATTGAAGCCACACGAGAGGAATTATCCGACCCATGATCTCGAACTAGCTGCCATCGTATTTGCTTTAAAAATATGGCGACATTATCTGTTTGGTGAGAAGTGCCATGTATTTTCGGACCACAAAAGTCTCAAATATTTGATGACTCAACGAGACTTGAATCTGCGACAAAGACGTTGGCTTGAGTTGTTGAAAGATTACGAGCTTGTCATTGATTACCACCCGGGAAAGGCTAACGTGGTTGCGGACGCCTTAAGCCGGAAGTCATTGTTTGCTTTACGAGCGATGAACGTGCATTTGTCTGTTCTACCAGACAATGGGTTAGTAGCTGAATTAAAAGCTAAACCATTATTGACTCACCAAATTCGTGAAGCTCAGAAAGTCGATGATGAATTGGTTGCAAAACGGGCTAAGTGTTTTCCGAACGAGGGATCAGAGTTTCAAATTGATGACGATGATTGTTTGAGGTTCAGAAATCGTTTGTGTGTTCCAAGGAATTCGGAACTCATTTCGATGATTCTGAACGAAGCCCATTGTAGCCGAATGTCAATTCACCCGGGGAGTACGAAAATGTACAACGATTTGAAACGTCAATTTGGTGGCATGGTATGAAACGGGACATCTCCGACTTTGTTTCGAGATGTTTAATATGTCAACAAGTGAAAGCGGAACATCAAGTGCCTTCAGGATTACTCCAGCCGATCATGATACCCGAGTGGAAATGGGATCGAGTCACAATGGACTTTGTGTCCGGACTGCCTTTGTCAGCAAGTAAGAAGGATGCGATATGGGTTGTTGTCGATAGACTAACTAAGTCGGCTCACTTTATCCCCGCGCGTACGGATTTTTCATTGGATAAACTAGCTGAATTGTACGTTTCTCAGATTGTGAGATTACACGGGGTACCGATTTCTATTGTGTCGGATAGAGATCCGAGATTCACCTCGCGATTTTGGAAGAAATTGCAAGAAGCTTTGGGTACCAAGCTGCATTTTAGCACCGCTTTTCATCCACAAACAGATGGTCAATCCGAGCGGATAATTCAGATACTTGAGGATATGTTGAGATGTTGCATCCTCGAGTTCAGTAGTTCATGGGAACGGTACTTACCTTTGATTGAATTCGCTTACAACAATAGTTTTCAGTCAAGTATTAAGATGGCACCCTACGAGGCTTTGTACGGTCGTAAATGCCGTACACCATTGTTTTGGACCGAGCTCGGTGAAAGTAAAATTTCGGAGTTGATTTGATTAAAGATGCTGAACAGAAAGTAAAGGTAATCCGTGAAAGTCTGAAAGTAGCCACGGATCGTCAGAAGTCGTACGCAGATTTGAAACGAAAAGACATCGAGTATCAGGTGGGAGACAGAGTGTTCCTTAAGGTTTCACCTTGGAAAAAGATACTCAGGTTCGGCCGTAAGGGCAAGTTGAGCCCAAGATCATGGGCCGTATGAAATATCCGAAAGAATTGGTTCAGTGGCATATAGATTGATTTTACCCCCTGAACTTGGAAGGATTCACAATGTTTTTCATGTTTCGATGCTACGACGTTATAGATCCGATCCGTCACATGTGATTAACCCTCGGAAGTTGAAATTCAATCTGACTTGAGTTATGAAGAAGACCGATTCGTATCCTAGCTCGTGAAGTGAAAGAGTTGCGAAACAGAAGGTTCCGTTAGTTAAGGTGTTATGGCTCAAACACGGGATCGAGGAAGCAACTTGGGAAACTGAGAGCTCGATGAAAGAACGATACCCAAACCTATTCACCGGTAAGATTTTCGGGGACGAAATTCTTAAGTGGGGGAGAGTTGTGACAGCCAAAACTGACCCTAGTCGGGAAGTGGTTTCGGGACTGCTAAACCGAGTCTTATAAATATTAAAAGTTATATTCTGTGTTTATGATGTGAGTAAATGCATGTGTGAAAGTCTCATGCATTAATTTGATCATCTTTATGTGAATTTATTAATATGGACTTATATGAAACTTTGTTGGAAAGTGAGAGGTTAATTTTACAATGGTCTAATAGTACATGCATTGAAAGGAGGGTTTTGCATGTCAATTTACCCATGATAAACATGGTGGCCGGCCAAGGAAGGAATATGCTCCACTAATTCAAAAATTAAAATAATTTTGTATTAACAAATGATTTAATAATTGATATTAAAGGAATTATAGTATGAAAGGAATATATAATGAGAAGTGGGAGGAGAAACCAAAGTGTTTCATCCTTACTTCTCCATTGCCGAAACTAGAAGAAAGAAAGAAGAAAAACTCTTGTTGAATTTCGGCTAAGGTGTTTTGATACAAAAAGGTATGTTTTATGCCACTCTTGAAAATGTATGCATAATTTGGAGGATTGGTTTAAAAGCTACTTGAATCTTGGATTGAAATTAGGTTATTATGAGGGTTGAATTTCGGCCTAGGAGCTTAAAATTTTTAGTAGAAGTTTTGATGACATTAGATGGATAGTTAGGTTGGATGTGTTAAATTGTTAATTGTTTTAGCTTGAAAGTTAAGGTTAATATGGCTTATGGGATTGCCGAATCTAGTTTAGAGAGAAAGAAAAAAATATATGTATTCGGTTATGCTATTGATTCTTGGGGAGATAATGTTTAATGTATTTTTGTTTATGTTTTATAAAAGCACTAGTAATTGAATTGAGAAATTTTAACTTGTTATGGAGGTGTTGAACGTGATATTCGGATTGTTTCAAGGAATGACATTAGGGTAGCTAGAGTCTAAGAACTTTCGGTCAAGGACTATTGTGTGAGCAAATTCGGTATAAAGGTTTAAATGTTAAGTGCATTGTACTTAATTTAAAGAATAGGTAGTAGCTAATTAAGTTAAGAAGCTAGAATTCTTTTAAGGGAGTATGACCTAATTTGAACAAAATAGAATCGGCCTTAAGCTTGACTAAA